>NC_035437.2:25854037-25972510 GCF_002127325.2 Helianthus annuus
AGTAGAACTAGATAGATAATGCTTAAAAGAATTATTATAGTATTAAAATAATTTACACAAATTTATTTATATACTATTTTTACAAAATCATCTACATGAATAACTTAAATATATAAATATCTATTACCATTACCATATATATAGAATACGCATAAACACAAAAAACCATGCATGCTTTAAACAAGTATATTTAGAACGTGGGGTATGTGGTGTGGGTTGGGGTGGTGGTTGCCAAGCAACGCTGGCTAGACCACACCGTTCTAGCGTTGATTATGACGTTGCCCCGCTGGCGTGGGGATTGAGCCTGACGTTGGGAAGAGGGGGGAGGTGACATGGCTAGCTTTGGTTGCCTGGTCCAATATAGCCGTTGGGGCTAGCCGTTGGTCGACGAGGCATGGACACTCCACATGGCTAGCCACGCCAGCCGAAGCCACACCACACCACACACCTTGTTTTTGAATATTACCTTGTGGATCCCACACTCGCTATGTGTCAAGCAATACCCCCAACCCAAGCTCCTACGCTTCCCATAGTCTTATGAGCTTAAGAATCATGTAATTCAGTAAATACTTATATATACAGATCCAAAATTGATGTATATATTATTGCAATAGTTTTTTTTTCTGAAAAGGCAACTTTAAAAAAACACAACCTCTAGCAAACCGTTAAGAGTTGAACAACCAAGAGAGAGGACAAACGAACTACAAAGACATAGCTGCAAAAAGAAGAATTTAAACCAATCTGACCATTTCAACGAAGAGAGGCCGGCAATAGCTTTGAAGTTTGAACCAAAAGAAATCCAAGCGACTTAATATCCACAATTTTCCATGGAAACCGACTTATTTGAGAAAACCATTGCATTCCTTGACCTCCAAACTAAAGCACCAACGCCTAACCATGATAATGCCTTGAACCATCTTTCTTCTTGGAGTTGCGTGTGTGTAGGGAGACTTGTGAATTACAAATGATTTTACACATAGTTAATGTATTCAACTATCAATACATGCATATTGAATCACGATATTGTTTCCATCCTATGTTCATCCCAAAACCGGTTTATGTCTCCGTCTCATATCTAAAGTTAAGTTACCACGGGTTTTTAGCCATCCTAAATCATTAATTGAAGGGTATGGTCCCAAATCATGCGCTAATTATTCAAGTCGCGCTCAGAACCATGCTCTTATCAAACCAACTTGGTAGCTTTCCCAACCTTGCGCCGACTAATAAGGTGTAATCCAGGTCGTGCGCGAGGTCGGATTAACACAAGATCATATTTGACACTTAGCTCCGTGGATAGAAACCCTGACTTCCTGGACCTTGCGCTGGCTACACGGGACATTCCCGGGGGTCGCGTGGAAGTAGGAAGCGCAGGTAGACTTAGGACAAGTACCAAAGGTACAAGTGGCAGAGTAGTGGACCAATGAGCGTCTAATAGGCCGTATCCGATCATGTTGCGCGATGGACAATCGTACAGTAGACAAAAAGGTACACAAGAACGCACACGTGGAACCAATCAGCGTGCGCCGACCACTGCTTCACGATCTCCACTTAACTGCTGATGACAGTCTAGACAACAATGGTGACTGTCAGGACACGTGGATCCACTCAGCGTGCGCTAGCTATCCTCTCGCCTAGAAGCACCAACGGTCGTGGCAGAGGAGACATAATGGATATTCCTTGTTATCGACTACAGGCCCAAGGCCCATGAATCCATCTCCTTCACAAACCACCTCGGCTATAAATAGTGAACTACACCTCCAGGTTTAAGGATCGCTCTCTTAATCTCTCACTTTATACACACGCTATTATCCTCAAAACATATACTTATTCTCACGCTGGTGGGTGGTTACAAGGAGAACCCCATATTCCCCTCCTTGTAACGAACTTAACAGTGTGTTTAGTATTTTACGGGATCATTACGACAGCTTAGACGAGAAAAATTGATTAACCTTAATTTGTCGGGACACGTACCACAAACTAATCACCATATTAGTTTGGTATTTCTTCATTAATAAAACCTCTTTTCTAACTGTATGTAAGTTAAACTATCAAATTTACTTGCTTATGAATAAGTCATGCATTTAACTCAATTGTCCATGGAGAATTTTGATTTTTCATGTAGTAATACAAAATTTAGTAAAATCGTTATACACATGTATGAACTTTATATTGTCCAAAATTTATGAACTTTATATTATCACAGGAGTGAATTTCAAGTTTTGTCCTTTATCTTTAGTCCATTTTGCAAGTTTTGTCCTTTATATTTAAATTTGACGAGTTTTGTCCTTTATGTTTAAAAATGAAGCACGTTTTGTCCTTTATGCTTGATTTTTAAGGACAAAACGTGCTTGATTTTTTAAACATAAAGGACAAAACGTGTTTGATTTTTAAACATAAAGGGTAAAACGTGCTTGATTTTTAAATATAAAGGACAAAACTCGTCAAATTTAAACATAAAGGACAAAACTTGCAAAGTGGCCTAAAGACAAAACTTGAAATTCACTCTTACGGCAGAATAATTGAATAATTTTGCAAGGACATCTTTAAAGAAAAAGGCATTACAATTATTAAAACAAAAAGATTGTTCGCCGGTTTAAAAGCACCACAAAATTTCAACAAACCGCGTGATCATCATATTCGTTGCTACTGATGAAATTGATGTTGAAGTGGACCCATATCTTCGTCACTATTACCATCGATTCTATTATAACAAAAGTGCACCATCTTCCTACTACGTCTTAATATTATTGCCACACAACAATCCAGCTGTTTTACAACCAAATCTTCTCACCAACTTATGATTACTACGTACTTCTAGACAGTCTAGCTCACCTTCCTCCTGACCTTCATTCCGGACTCAAAACACCCTATAAATACAACACCTTTCAGACCTTCTATCTTCACTACAATTCAACCAAACGAAAACAAAGATACAAACGTTTTTGAAAATGGGGTTTTCTTCTTTTTCCTCAAGGCTTCCAAGTTTGTACTTGGTGGTCATATTTCTAATTGGTAGTTCACTTGTTTCAGCTAACTTCTATGATGAGTTCGATATCACTTGGGGTGATGGCCGTGGTAAGATAATTAACGGTGACCTTTTAACGCTCTCCCTCGATAAAACATCTGGCTCGGGATTTGAATCAAGAAATGAGTACATGTATGGCAAAATCGATATGCAACTCAAGCTTGTGCCCGGTAACTCTGCTGGCACTGTCACTGCGTACTACGTAAGTTTGTAGTTATTTAACTCTTGTTGTGCTAAACGTACCACACCCCATTATTTTTTACTAAACGTACCACTTTTTTTTTCATAAAATAATAACTTAAATGGGTGTGCGAATAACATATAGAAGTACATTTAGCCAATCCTTTTATGATGTTTTTGAAAGAAAGATGCTAAACTTCGGTTCTTGCTATTGTTATGCAGTTGTCTTCAAAAGGATCAAACTGGGATGAGATAGATTTCGAGTTCTTGGGTAATTTAAGCGGTGATCCTTACACTCTACATACAAATGTGTTTAGCCAAGGCAAAGGCAACAGAGAGCAACAATTCCACCTATGGTTCGACCCAACTGCTGACTTCCATACCTATTCCATCTTATGGAACCCTAAACACATTGTGTAAGTATTAGTATATCACTACTAGAAAACTGCCCATTTATTTCCTTCGTCTACCCTTCGGCTAATCTTCCTATTATGGATTCTCAGATTTTCAGTAGATGGAACTCCCATTAGAGAGTTTAAGAACGCCGAATCAATTGGAGTACCATTTCCAAAAGACCAGCCGATGAGGATACACTCTAGCTTATGGAACGCTGACGATTGGGCAACCAGAGGTGGGCTTGTGAAGACCGACTGGACCCAAGCTCCTTTCACTGCTTCCTACAGAAACTTCAAGGCCGACGCTTGTGTTGTAACTTCTGGGAAATCGTCTTGCAGTGGTTCTGCATCTTCCGGCAGCAACCCTGGATGGCTGTCTGAGGATTTGGATAATACAAAGCAGGAAAGACTGAGATGGGCTCAAAAGAATTACATGATCTACAACTACTGTTCAGATTCCAAGAGGTTTCCTCAAGGGTTTCCACCTGAATGCAGCATGGCATAAGGAGTGTTGAATTATTAATATATCACATACTCAGAATATATTCATTTTGTGTAATGAAGGATAATATGTTATATGTTTGAAAGTTATACCATCTAAAGTTTTTTAATTTATTGTATGTTAACAACGAATAAATAGACGATCTTTTGGATTTGCAAGATATTTATAAGTTGGAGTTTTATCGTCAATTCTTTCTTTTTCCAGTAAGTTATTGTTTAGTTTAGAGGGTAAAAAGGCTAGGTTTCTTTTAAATATTTAAACTTTCGATTTTCTTCAAGTGGTTGAACGAACAAATTATATCAATTTAAAGGATATTTTGTACATTATTTAAATTTTAGAAATTAAAGAGTATATATGTAGAGATTGATAAAATCCAGTAATATCTAATTATCATCTACTTGATTTTATTCCCAAAGCAAATCATGCACAATACATTAACAAAATCAATATAAGGTTGCAACAACTTAATTTTGTTTTTGAAAAATATACTTCATTAACGCCACCAAGAAAAACCTCCTGTCTTGAGAAGAGACAAGAAACCAAAACGACTAATTACATCAAATTAAAACACCTCCAATTGTCCCACCCTATACAAATACGCTTTTGCCTATGTTTAAACCACAAATAACCAATCGACTTTATCGCCTCCACTATGTCTCAAGCGTTGCTTGTACGATGTTGAAAAATCTTCTCATTCCTAGCGTTCCATATTTTCCAACACGCAATCATGATCAAACCTTTATCCACTTCGGCCTTTATTCTTGAAACCCTCGCATGTTTGTGAAGTTTTGATAAATCATAAACCGAAAAAACAAAAATCTCCGCAATATTACACCATGTAGATAGCGCATGCCAAACATTCGAAGCCAAAGTACACGCCGTGAACAAATGCTCCGTTGTTTCCTCAGCCTCTCCACAGAAAGAACACATCGGATCTTCCACTACAGTATTTCTTCGTCCCAACGCCGTCTTCGACGGCAGACGATCCAAAATGGTTGTCCACATGAATATGTTACACTTACTCGGCACCCATTTACACCACACAAAATAGTCTTCGCTGCTGTCCAGATTTCCATGTTTCAGAATCTGTTTAACAGCCGCAACAGAGAATCCCTCATCTTTCGGACCCATCCAACGCCAAGAATCAGCAACCGCATTTAGCCGGACTTGATCAATAACCACGCAGCACTCCTGCAGCTGTAAAAATTTCCTCTTCAGACTCTGGCTGCCGCTTCCAATTCCAAGCCCAAACTCCCTGATCCGTTCGATGCTTCAATCTCTCAAACACAAGGGAATTTTTATCAGCTTCTAAACGAATGCGGATACATACTCTTAAGTGGTTCACCTCCTACCCATAAATCCAACCAGAACCTAACTTGTTTGCCATCCCCGATCGCGCCTTTGATCCTATCGGTGATTCGTCTCCCGCTCAACTTCCAGCTCTTTTCAAGACACACCACCGAATTCCAATTTGAAGTTAACCAAGCATTAGACGGCAATACTTCCCACCCCAAACAAGTTAGATTTTAATAAGTTTATTTTCAATCCTGAACAAAGATTGAAAATTCTCAGCAATCTAGTAATCGTCTTCACATTACCCAACCACCAATCCCCCATAACCAAGGCATCATTCGCATATATTAAATGAGATAAACTAGTACCTCCATTTGGTAAACTAATATCTTTGAATAAATCCAATGAGGCTGCTTTCCGGACCATACCAGCATAAGCTTCCATAACAATAATAAACAGATACGACGAAATAGGATCTCCCTGTCTAATACTTTTCGAGCAATTAAACATAAACGTAGGAGAGCCATTGACCAAAACTGAAGACGAAGCTGAAGCTAACACACCCTTAATCCACATACACCATCTGTTAGGAAACCCCATTTGTTTTTTGACATCAATAAGAAAATCCCTATTAACGTTATCATGCGCCTTCTCAAAATCAATCTTCATTAGAAAAAGCCTTTTACTATTCTTCTTAGCCCACGCCATAATCTCATTTATATTCAGAGGCCCATCCAAAATGTATCTACCACTCAAAAACACAGATTATGACTCCGATATTATGTGACCCATCACAAGCTTCAAATGGTTCGCAGGAATTTTTGAAATCACTTTAATAACAATACCTATCAAATTAGTAGGCCTGTATTCCCCCAATCCTACCGGATTCTTACCCTTAGGAATAAGGGTGATGAAAGAGGCTCCCACACCCTTATGAATAACCCCATGCTCATAAAAGTCATTCAAGATATCCAAAAAATCTCTAGCAAACAATGACCAGTACTTCTTGACAAAACGAAAATTAAAGCCGTCAGGACCTGGCGCTTTGTCATCTCCACAACTAAATACCGCCTCTTTAATTTCCCCTTCAGTAAAAGGTAAAAGACGCTATAAGCATTTCTTTATCCATTTGAGACACCTGCTTGATTCCAAAACAAAAAAGTTTTGGCCGAACCTTAACCTTCTCATTGAACCGCTCCTTAAAAAAATTAAAGACATGCTTCTTTACAAGCATAGGTTTTATAACCCATACTCCTACCATCAGACCTGGAATACTATTGCTAACCCTTTTTTATTGATAATACCATGAAAATAAAGAGAGTTATCATCCCCCATCTCTGCCCATTTATTTCTTGCTTTTTGACATAAGTCAATATGTTTGTACCTCTCCATTTCTAGCAGCCGTTTTTTACACTCAGTTCTAGTCCAATATTCTTGTTCACTCAAATCCTTTACTTCCAATTTCTGATCCATATCCTCCATATCTTTTTTAAGCCAAGTTCCTCCTCCATCTCTATATTCATGATGACCTCCCTCCATTCATTAATACTAGCCCTCATCTTCTTGAATTTATTCATTAATCGCACATCAGGTTCACCCTCCCCATGGAACTCATCATTACTCCTTACAATCATTTTACCAAAATCATCCTGCTCCATCCAAGAGTTAAAAAAAACGAAAAGGTTTCGGACCATAGTTCTTTGACTCGGTAAACAAATAAACAATAATAACGGGCAATGATAATTAAGTTAATTTATTGATTTGTTAGTTCTTTTACTATAACTAAACCAAAAAAACATGTTAACTGGCAATTCTATCAGTTGATTACCGTAAATAAAGTTTGAGATCATTGGATTATACTACCTCCATAATATACTCCCGGTCGGCTCGATTAGAGTTAATGAATGTACTCGTCACGGATATTGCACTCATTGCACACACAAATAAACAAATAATCGCATGGGGTCCATGATAACATTAAATCATCAAGTGATCTGAGTAACGTTTCGATGGATAATACAATAAGAACACTTATAAATAGGAAGTACCAGCGGCGTATCCACCATGTTCTTATTGTATTATACTCATCACGTTATCTAATCACTCTATATTTTATGCCACCATACCTAACAAGGCTTACTATGATTTCCATGCATCGAACTTCATAATTATGTGTGCACCCATAATTATTCATTTCGTCGCATAGTCCACATAGCTCATCTTGTTAAGTGGGGAAATAAATAATTGGGTCGGAGAAAGCATTTGTATTAAATAACCAGTCATAATCGAAGCAATACATGTCTCATACTAGCAATAATAGTATCATTTGTTTCACACTAGCTAAGTTAGTAGTATGTATTTTATACTAGCATGAATCGTAATACGTGTTTTGCATATAAACAAGTTCATAGTATTTGTAGAGATTGTGTGGACGCACTAGGTGCAGTCATAATAAGATAAACTACGAGATTTAGTTCAAACTAGTAAAGAACAGAATCCTCGAAGTCAGTATATAGTTGTATATTACACATACGTGTAATCATATTGGGATTCGTAAATGAAATACAAATAACAAGAATGGGGAAATCTTCTTGAAATTGATATGTCATTACAAAAACAACTGAGAGATGTTCATGGTTTTTTATGATAAATAGAAAATTTAAAGGTTTAAATGATCATAAGTGCTTGATCATCAGCTTGAGCCTCATTAACGTTGAACACGCGTTCATGAGTTAACTCAGCATTAGCAAGCCTGGGGCAGTTTCGTTTGAAATGATTTGGATCACCGCAATTGAAACATGCTCCAGCTGGGAAGCGAGAGCGAGTTTGAGTAGGGGTAGCTTGGTTTTGGATGTGACAAGTCGCGGCTAGATGGCCTACAAGACCACAAATTGTACACTGGCGGCATGGAGAGTTAGTTTGGTGATGATAGTTGCAATGATTGCACAAAGGTTGTTTTCTAAAATAGAATCTCCCAACGGGTACATGATTCAATGGTATTGGTGCAATAACCGTAAAATTCTTTGATGTTTTACGCTTCTTAGAATTTTTAGAGGGTTAGGCTTTCACTTGTGTAGGTTTCCCTTGGGCAGCTTTATGAGGTTGTCACTTATCACCTTTCGAAAGAGTTTTCCTTTCCTGAATTGTGAGTCAGTTAAGGTTGCGTCTTGATCGATAGCCTCTCTAACAATAGCTAGTTTGCTGCCAGTGACAATATCTTGGACTGGATCAGGTAGGCCATCAATATATTTCTCAATGCCCCGATCAAAGGGTGTGACCGTAGTGGGGCAGAGTAGGCTTAACTCTTCGTACCGATTAGTCTAGGCACGATTTTCACCACTATCTTGTTTAAGGTAATAGAATTCAGTTTCAAGAGCTCTCATCTCGTTTTGTGGAAAAAAATATTTCATCATAAGATTCTTGAATTCTTCACTCGTTTGTGCCATTGCTACGTCTGCACATCTATCTCTCATAACTCCATTCCACTATGTGAGTTCTCTCTTTTGGAAAACACTCGAAGCGAAATCTACCTTGCGCTCATTAGGAAACTGAACATAGGGGAATGTGCTCTTGATACTCTCAAACCATTGTTGGAGCCGAGTAGCTCTCTCAGACCCACAGAACTTTTTTGGTTTAAGTGAGTTGAACTGTTTTTAGTTACATGGCGTGGAAACATTGTTGTTGTTGTTATTGTAGGCCTGATTGAGTTGGGCAACAAGGTTTAGAAGTATCGTTACCATTTGCTGGGCGATTAGAGCTGCTATATCAGCATCTTGGGTAATGTTGCGACGAGGAGGCATCTTTTGAAGAAATAGATACTAGTGAAAATAAATAAGTGAGATTCATAGAAAGGCCAAAAATATAAAATGAAACACCGTAGTGAAGTGGAAATTTTTGACTTGGTATTTGTTAAAAATCTCGCTTTTGGATTTAGGAAAAATAGCGTTGTAATTATGTAATTATGAAAGACAATGGATAGTACTTGAAAACAAAATAAGATTACAAAGAGTTGTGAGGTGAAATGAAATTTGTCCCGAAGTTTCTGAATAAAAACACATTACAGAAGGTAATATGATGGAATAATAACACAAGGGTCTTAGGGTTTAGAAGATGACTGATTAATCAAGGTAGATGGGTTTTCATAATGTTTTGAGAAGACATGCTTTAGCCTGAAAGTGAACACTCGCCCCAAGGGTTCCTAGGTAAGAATGACTGGTCTGATTAAGTTGATTTGTACGAACACTCTAGCCTTAGACAGAAAACTCGTGGTATATGCATCTACCCTTCTGGATTGCATATGTTCACATTAATAAAACCCAAGATCATGATGAGAGTTTGAGAAATCATTTTGAGAAACACCTTAAGGCATAAAGCCTAAGGATTTAAGATAAATCATCTAAGGTTAGATGATTTGTGAATTATAGAATAGTTTTGGCAAGAATAAGGAAGATGATGGAGATTAGGATAGAAATCCTAAAATAACTCATGTTTGGGTCCCTAGGAAAGTTATAGACTAGGTTAAAGTCATTCTAATAACCTAATTCCCTATAACCAGTGCTCTGATAGTAATCTGTAACACCCCGACCGCGTATATAAACAACCCGTGGTGGAATCGTCGGGGAGTCACGTTACAAATTGCTCACCACACATGGTACTAAAAGTTTTATTATATTAACATTGTTTTACAATACAAAGAATACATGTAATTGTCTTTAGTTTAAAGAAGTCTAAGGCCCGAATGTGTTTCTATGTGTAGCATGCTTGAATTGTCAAAACCTGAAACATATGTGAAAAATATCATTAATAAAGAATGCTGGTGCATACATAGGTTTTGTTGGCCAAATTAATGGCAAAAGGTTTGGTATTGCAATGCTTTGACAACTATGTGAGTTGTCAATTGAAAATAGAATCTTTGAAACCAATAAATGGCAAAAAGTTTAGTATTGGAATACATTATCTTGATAATAAAACTTGTGGCAAAAGTGTTTTGTAAATAGGAATATGATTAATACTAAGTAATTTTTACGCCAATGAAAAGTGTACTTTGTTCTTTGTTTCTCTTGTACTTTGTTTCGTTATAACCTTGAATTTGGTAAAGGACTTGTGGGAGTACTTTTAGAAATCCAATCAAGGATTTATGATAGTACTTTGGGTATCCTTCTAAGAATCTAACATATTTAAAATATGAAGATTCTACAAGGATTTGGAAATTGAACATTGTCTCATCAAAACACAAAAATCCTAAAGTGATTTGGATAACGCCACGAAGGGTAATACAATAAGAACACTTATATATAGGAAGTACCAGCTGCGTATCCACCATGTTCTTATTGTATTACACCCATTTCGTTATCTAAATCACTTACACTACTAATCACATAAACACACATTCATTGACTTGTTTCATACGTTGAAAAGTACTCTTAGAAATCCAATCAAGGATTTATAATAGCACTTTAAATATCCTATAAGAATCTGACTATTAAGATAGAAAGATCCTATAAGGATTTGGCTTGTGTCTCATTGTCTTGTCTCATACGTTAAAAAGTACTCTTATAAATCTAATCAAGGATATATAATAGCACTTTAAATATCCTATAATAACCTGACTCTTAAGATAGAAAGATCCTATAAGGATTTGGATTATGTCTCATTGTCTTATCTCATACGTTGAAAACTACTCTTAGAAATCCAATCAAGGATTTATAATAGCACTTTAAATATCCTATAAGAATCTGACTATTAAGATAGAAAGATCCTATAAGGATTTGGCTCATGTCATTGTCTTGTCTTGTCTTGTCTTGTTTCATAAGGATAATACATTTGAGAAAAATCGGTGAACACATATGAATCTCCCCAAAACATTTGAAAAAGTAAAAGAGGGGAACTATGCACTCACATGTTTGCGTATATGTCTTGTTCAATCGAATAGCAAAGCTCAAGTGTTCAAGTGGTTCCTAATGTATCGGATAACTACGTGTTAGTGAATCGAGACTTTATATGGGAGATCAGATAGAATGAGGTTTATAAACCAAACGAGATGGTTCATAATACCTTACATTCTGATTTGGAAGTTTTTCAAAGTGTTTTAACTTGTTATGACTTGTTAAAGTGGTTTTACGCCACTTTGATGGGTCGTAAGCCTAACTATGGGTTCAGATGGTTAAACAAGTCATATGACGAGTCAGTATGTCAAAACTAATTTAAGTATGCTTCAACATCAGTTTAGATGTCAAAACAATGATCTTATATGTTCAGAACTATTTTATGCGCAAAAAGGGTATTTTTCGACATTTTAAAAGAACATATAGTCGACTCGTCATTTGACTAACCAAACGGTATTACCATAAGATATAACCTCAGAAGGTTATTCCCAATAATACTATGGTCGAAATAATGGGCTTGGTCGGATCCTAAAGTTGACCAAACGAGTCAGATTCGAAAGTCAAAACGGTAGTCAAACTGCTCAACTTGCGACTAAGGAAATAGCACTAAACTAGAAATGACGAGTTAGACATTTTGGAACGTGTCTAATAATGTTATAAAACTGATTTGGTGTCAAAACTTATAGTTTTATACCCAAAAACACTTTCGTCATAAAATGCATTTTTATGCATTTTTCACTTTTAAATCGTAAAACTTTGACTCGTCATTTCGCCTACTAAACGTGGTAATTAGAAGGTGAAATCACAAGGGATTAATACCTTCGTGATTACTATCACGTTGCAAAGTTCAATTTGATCTTTGACTTGACCAAAATGGTAGGAACCGAAAGTCAAACAGAAAGTCAAATTGTTTAACTTTTGGCTGATAAATAGCCAAAATAATGAAATAGACTAGGGATGAACACTTACTTGTGTTCTAGGAAGATTAGGAACTCAGTAGGAGGCCTCTAAAGAGAAGCAAACTTCAGATATGAGTGATTAGATAGGAAAGAAGTGAATGAGCAAAGAATGTGGTTGAATGTGGAGGCTATTTATAGTTGAAGAAAGGTTGTAGGATTAAGCCATGTGTTAAGGATTGTTCTAGGATCATCACAAGTGTCTTATGAGGTGTTACAACCAGAATGAAGGTGGCAATTTCGTGCTAGGTGGTAGGAGATGACATCGTTTGCAAGAACTTGGAGGCCAAGCATGAATCTGCCACTAGGGGTCCCTTACGGACGGTGTGGGGTTTGGGCCTTACGGTCCGTAAGCCCTTTGCAGAATACATGTTTTGGTTTTTGGTAGATTTGGCCCCTGGACTTGTAATATCGTGGTTTTGTCATTTCTAACCCCTTAAAACTTATATTTAAGTTATATAAAGGGTATCTAGGGTATGTAACTTATATCCTTGTCTCGGAATGTACGTTACGTTTATTGTCTGAATATTAGTTAACGAAATACTTCTAAAAGAAAATGTTTTTGAAAGTTCGAAATTTTCACGAGGGTTACATCGCACAGGTGGTTTATCATTATGAGTTTTTTAAATGTACATATGTATGTGTGTGTGTCTATATATATAGGAGAAGGATCATTTAGGAACCACCCTTTATTGCGAGAACCGCGAGAATCAATGTCAACACAACCAAAATATCTAAAAATAGCTAAAAAGCACACAAAATTTTTTTTTTAATATTTTTTTAATGAAAAATCGTTGGATTTCATTATTAAAAAAATTAATTTTTTTTTTATTTTTTGGCAACTAAAAGTAGCGATTTAAACATAAAAAAATTTAAAATAAAATAAAAACTTTTGTGTGTTTTTTAGATTTTTTAAGATTTTTTTTAGGTTTTTTAGGGTTTTGATTTTAGCATTTAGCATGGTAGGGCGTGTGGGGTATAGGTTTTTGGGGGTGGGGGTTAGGTTTTTTTTTATATTTTTGTAGGGGGTGGTGTTAGCTTTTAGTATTTAGATTGGGATGGGCGGTTTAGGTTTTTTTCTTTTTTTTTTTAGGGGGGGGGGGTTCTTTTAGGTTTTTTGGTGGTGTATTGGGTTTATTTTGTTGTGTTCACATTGGGTCTCACGGTTATTGCAATAAAGGTGGTTTTCGCATGAACCCTAGCCTATATATATATATATATATATATATATATATATATATATATATATATATATATATATATATATATATTCTTCAAATTGGTGAACCTCGTTCACTCGTATATGTACGTTCGTTTCGTTTGTATATATTTGCTTTTCAAATATATATGTATATCTTTAATAGATATATTTGCTAAAATATCCATTTAACATCGTATTTATGTTGGTGTACAGTATGGTATCTCTTGTGTATGTACACTTCAACAAGTGTATTTGTATACATTACGATGTACTTGCATTTTTATACGTATACCATGTATATACTTTACTTGAAATATAAACAAGTTAAACATATTCTTCATTGTTATTAAGTCACTAAGGCCTCGTCCAGTCCTATGTGAGCATGCATCCTAGCAATCAACATCATTCAACAACACCTGAAACATATGTAAAACCAAAGTCAGCAATGAAATGCTGGCGAGCACATAGGTTTTATGAGAGTGTCGGATTCATGGCTAGTTTACATGTTGCAATACCTAATTAAAAACCTTGTTTTGAAAAAAAATGTATAGTATTGCAACATAATTAACCCACTCAAATCAAGTGGGTTATAGTTTATAAAATCTCGTAGCCATGATTCTTAACCCCAAAACATTTGTTTAATTAAATCAAATTGTAAAACATTTCGTAAAAACTCGTTAATAAAACTCATGTGGTTTATATCCTTTCGAAAACATCGTTATGTAACATCGTTTAACTAAGTGAACTAAATAATGCCACGGAATGTAATATGATAAAAACACTTATATATAAGATGTACCAGCGGCGTATCTACCATGCATTTATCATATCACACTCGTCCCATTATCTAATCACCACCCAAAAACCAATCGTTTATCCAATTCGTTTAACTCGTTAGAATCGTTTCAGTCGTTTAAATCATTATCATTTTAAATTGTGAAAACTACTTTTGGTCGTCTCGCTAATAACATCCAAACCTTTGTGACTCGCCTATCGCCAATCTCGCATTAATAAACCACCAAAGGGTAAATTAACAATCACAGATTCGGTCGTTACCCACCTAACCCACACATAACCATGGGTGCAGTCTGATAACGGGATTTGTCTGATCCTATGGTACCGTAACCTAATACTGGTCGGTTCGGCCAAAATTAATGAATGTTATTCGTTATGTAATTACAACCAACAAGTTTGTTCACATTATCGAAATCATTATTAATTTAATATAAACCATCTTAATCATTTTTGAAACCATCGTTAAATATATCGAAATCATTTAACACATATGAATCACCCCAAAACAATCGAAAACAGTAAAATAGGGGAACTATGTACTCACATAAGAATGCTTAGAAGTCTTGAATAACAACCAAGCAAAGCTAAAGGGATCACGGAAATCAATCGGCACCTAATATAAATAACTATGTTAATAAACCGGACCTAAATCGGAAGATCGGATAGAATTAGGTCTTGTAAACCAAATGAGTATTGGAACTCATATGATATGGCTTAACAAAGCCTACATTCTAAATCGAAACCAAACCTAAGTGCTTAAGACCCATTACGACCCATTAAGGTAGCTTATGCTACTTTAACGCGTCGTTCGCGTAAAACGCATTCGAGACGTCTAACTAGTCCTATGACAAGTATTATATGCCTATACATGTTTAAATATATTGAATAATCAGTTAAGTGACAAAAGTTTTTGTTACATATGCTTAAAACCTAGTAATGCATAAAAAGGGCATTTTGGTCATTTTCCTAAGGCATATAAACTACCTATCATACAACTACTTAAACTAGGTGACCTTGGAAGGTTATTCCCTATACAACTATGGTCACTAAACATGCTTGGTCAGATCCTAATGATCGAGCAAACGGGTCGAGTTCGAAAGTTTAAGCGGTTGTCAACACCGCTTGACTTACGACTCTACGCAAGCACTAAACTAAAAGTGATGAGCTAAACATGTTGGAACATGTTTAACTAAGTTAGAAAACAGGTTTTTGATATCAAAACAAAGTGTTTTGATACCCAAGAGTAGTTTGGTTACAAAATACGCATAAATACGCATTTTGACCGAAACTACGACTCGTCACTACGCCTAATCAACGTGGTAATCAGTAGGTATAGTCACACGGGACTATCACCATAGTGATTACGCTCACGTTGCAAAGTTCAAACGAACTTTGTGTTGACCAAAGACTGGTCAAAGCAGAAAGTCAAACACTGTTTGTCTTTCACGCTCGAAAAGCAATAAAAGAACGAAAGAAGCTTACAAAGGGTCCAAGCTAGGGAGAACTTGATCTTTAACACTCAGGTATGAAGCAAAGGCTTCAACTTAGAGCATTAATCAGATCAAGGGTGAGCAGAAATGAAAGAGGGCTTGGGTATTTATAGTTTTCGGTAAACCGTTAGGATCATTTCTTGCTAAAGAGGGACCAATCTTGGCCATCCAAGTGGGCACAAGGTTTTAATATACCATGGGACATGATAAACCATCAAAAGCAAGCAGATGGTATCCAAAAACCATGAACAAAACCATCAAAAACAAGCTGGAAGGCCAGATTCAATGTTTCTGATCTGTAAGTCTGTCGTGGCCCGCGTAGCTTTACTCCTCTGCTTACGCGGCCCGCTTAAGATCTTTGGCAGATTGTCAAAACTAGCCCCTGCAAGTCCAAAACTTGTATTTTGATGCATTTTTGACATATTTAAGCCCCGTTAACCTCATTTCAAGGCTCTAAAATGAATTTAAAGTATAGGGAACTTAAAATAAGCTCAAATACATCTCGGATGTCGGTTCGTTTGGTCGTACGGTTGCGTTATTCGGTTAATTACGACGGAAGTCGTAACGAAGGCAAAAACGATCCAAATTAAGCGACGAATGGAATTTTACCATGCCAATCACTAAAACAAAATATTTTAATGATTACATAAATTTTTGGATGTCCGGATATATTCAAAACGTAAGATGTGCGCGAAAATGCAAACTTATGCACTTTTTGACGCTTTTAGTCCCTATTGATCAAATAAGTTTATTTTAGCATACCGAAGCTGTCAAAGTCTATTTCTAAGCTATGTAAAGGATATTTAGGGTATGTTTAACTTATGATCAAGTTCCGGAATGTTCGTTACAGTACGAATCGGCATACTTTCGCAGTTTGTTGAAATTAGTCCATGTGAACGAATAAACTTGATTTCGACACACCAAACCTTCCAAAACTTATTTTTAAGTTATGTAAAGGTTATTTAAGGTATATTAAGCCTATGTCAGTATTTTGGAGTGTTTGTCGCGTTAAACTGATTACATTTATGCATCAATTCGCGTATAACTTTCTAGAAAGCGATTTAGAGCTCGAAATCGAACAAGAATTGATATTTTCAAATGATACACATATTTATAAAAATCCCAAGTATGAAATACAATATTTCATTGATTTGGTATTTGTTTGATGGTCGTGGAGGCACAGATGTTACAGTTTAGTACATATATATGATTTCTTCAATATATATATATATATATATATAGGTAAAGGTTCTTGTATAAAGACCAAAAGTGTGAGAAGGATAAGAAAGAATCTACACCATTAGATCTTTGATCTAATAGTTTAGATTAATAGGGACCAAATTGTAAAATTTGTTTTATTTTTTTGGACTGAATTGAAAATTATAGGGGTAATAAAGTCTTTATATCCATTCAAAATAGGAAATTGTAATCAAAATCCCTACAATTTTGATCTCTCTCTCCAATCGCACGACCAGAGCTCTCTCTCTCTCTACAATTTCGATCTATCTCTCTACATCATAGTGGAGCGGCGGCGGCGAGCGGCAGCGGCGGTGGTGGTGCCGGATCGGCAGTGGTGGTGCAGCGGTGGTGGTTCCGGATCGGCAGTGGTGGTGCGGCAGCGGCGATCTCTCTCTCTCTCTACATCGCACGACCAGATGATCTCTCTCTCTACACGACAGCAGCGACGGAGCCGCAGTGGTGGTGCCGGAAGTGGAGAAGATGATACAGAGGTTTAATGATTATTGAATCTATTATATATAATAAACAAAAAAAATTTGGGACACTTGGCACAATATTAGGGCTTCCTAGATGTGGTTTTGGCGGGAAACTGAATGGGTATTCTTTTTGTGGGAACCTTAAGGTTTATTCATAGAGAAATATTATAGTATAGGGTTGATCTTGTAATGTTTTAACTATTATGTTTGGGTCGAATGTTAGTTATGGGTTTTGGTGAGATCTCGAGTGGGCTTAGGTTGGTTTCGGTCCATCTTAAGTACTATAAAAACAAACCCTTGTTATGTTCAAAGGGTTAATCGTCTGATAGGAGGTCAAGGGAGCCTACTCGAGATCGTGTATGTGTGCATCTTGTAGCAGTCATCAATCCTAAGGTGAATGCAAGATAGTTTTTGATTTGATTATTGTGTTTATTTACTTTATTGTTTTCTTGAATCCGCTTGTGTTTGGATTCCGCACTTACACAAGTTAACATTGATATCATTGAAAGATCCTATTGGGTTTTACAATTGGTATCAGAGCCAAGAAACCAAGTCTTGGTTCGGTTTTGATATCATTGGATTCAAGAAGGCATTAATTGGTACTGATCTTGTTTGCGAAATGTTTTTACAGAATTTCAGTATTGTTACTGTGTTCAGATTCAACTGTTCTTCACAAATATTGATTAAAGTTGCTGATTTTGGATTGTGATTCGTTGTTAAGGTGTTTGCTGAATTAACGGAAGTTTGTTGAGGATAAAAGATTCAAAGATATCATATCTTTGAATTTTTGGAAGCTGCTGAAAATCAGGGATCACGGTTACTGTTATCTCATCAATCTGTTTTGCAGGTCTCGATTGAAAGTCTTTGGTCTCGACTGGCAACATCCTTTGTTCTCGAGTATTGAAGCTTTGTTCTCGACTCCGGTCTCGACTCGCAACGACTTTGTTCTCGAGTATTGAAGCTTTGTGTCTCAAGTGGAAAGCTTGTTTGGTCTCGACTCGCAACTGCCGTGGTCTCGAGTATAGAAATCTTCTGTCTCGAGTGGATAGTTCGTCCTGTCTCAACTCGCAACTGCTGTGGTCTCGAGCTGTCATTTTGACTCGCAACTTCAGTCTCAACTCCTGTCTCGACTCGCAACGTCATTTGCAACGTCATTCAGATTGTGAACTTTGGACTCTTGGACTTTTGAACTTAAATAATTAATTAATCAGTAAATTAATTAAGGACTTAAGTAACCATGACTTCAAACAATCAAACTGTGGACTTGGCAGCTATGTCTAAACATCAAGAACTGGATTCCATCATTGGAACTACCACTCGTGTTCCCTGGTTGTTGGATGGAAATGAATTCCCTGAGTGGAAGTGGCGTTTCGAGAAACATGTTAAGGTCAAAGATGCAAAAATCTGGCGTAGTATTCTAAGAGGCCCAAGAGAAATTATGATGGATAGTCCTACTGATGAGGGTGTGAAAGTGAAAAAGCCTGTTGATCGGTATACTGAAGAAGATTTCAAGATTGTTGAGGAGGATGAGATGGCATTTTATTACCTGACCATGGCATTGGGACCAGACATTGCTATTGGTTTTCGCACTTGCAAATCTGCTAAGGAATTGTGGGAATCAGTGATAGATGTCTATGAAGGCAATGAAGATATGAAAGAAAGTCGTAGGACTCTACTGAGTCAAAGTTTCAACAATTTTAATCATATATATGGAGAGACTGTTGATAATCAAATTCAAAGATTCGTTAAGCTGGTTACTCAAATGCAGATGGAGGAAATGCACACGTCAAATGCCTCATCTAATAGGCAACTTCTAAATGCTTTACCAAAAAGTTGGGATCATCACGTCGCAATGATAAAGAAAACCAAGGATCTGGCAAGATGTAGTTTATCTGAAATGATTTCTCACATTAAGGCTTGTGAGCTAGATGATAAACAAAGAGAAACAAATTACAAGAATAGCATGTTGGATGCAGTATTCACTGCAACACCCTCGACATCAAGCAATAATACTGCTTTTGTATCTAACGCTGGTTTTCAAATGTTCAGCAACTCTGCTTCTGCTAAAGCTGCTCCTACCTCACCAAATCTGTACTACTCTGGAACTCCAGCACCTGCTGCTGCTGCTGCACCACATTCTACTAATGCTACTGCTACTGCTACTGCATCGTCAACTCCCACTGCTACAAACGAGATGATTGCTTTCTTCTCGCAACAGTCAAAGGAAAACCTTGATATAGCTGCTTCTGTCATAAACTGCTTGAATGCTTTTGTTACTGGTAAACTTAGTCCTCCTAAGTTTTCTATGGATGACTTAGATCAAATTCATCCTGAAGATGTAGAAGAAATGGATATAACTTGGCAGATGGCTATGGCAGCATTTAGAGCCAAAAATTTTGTGAAGAAAACCGGGAAAAACAAATGGCAAGGTCTTACCTTTACTGGACCCACAAAAATGCCATTTGAGTTTCGTTGCTACAATTGTCATGAACAAGGTCATTTGGCAAGAAACTGTACCAAACCTAGAGTCAATAGTGAACAAACTCCAGCCCAACCTGCTGCACCTGCTACACCTAATCGAGAGAGAGCTCTTGTGACCACATCGAGTATGTCTACTAATGCTGCTGCCAGTGGAAGTCCTCAACCTCTGGGATTAGCTCAAGCCTTGGTGGTTCAGCCTGATTCGCCCTTTGATTGGAATTCGGAAATTGAGCGACTGAACATCTCAGCTCCAGAAAATCAAGCTAATTCAAGCAACATTGCTTTCATGGCCACAGATGATCAAGTTTCAGCACCTGAGGATGAGACGTCAGCACCTGAGGAGGAGATTTCAGCCGAAAATCTTGCCTTCATGACTCAGATTCTTTCAGCTCCAGTCAAGGGTCTCACCAAAGAAGAGGTAATTTCTGTTTTCTGTACCCCTGAATGTAGAGAACGGGTTGAAGCCTATAGAATACACAACGCTGAGCTAATCGAAGATTATAATGACATTAAAAGGAAAAATTTCACTTTGACTAATAACAAAAAACTTTTTAAGGAGAAAATCGAAGCTTAGCGAAAGGACATCATTCAACTCAAGGATGATGTTAGTGTAACAACGGCCCAACTTTTCATGGTTAAAGAAAAACTATGCGTTGTGACCAAAGAACTGGAGGATATCAAAGATAAATATCAAATAAATGAGCTAAATATTAAAAAATTTGATTCCTCTAGCAAATTAGTCAAAAACCTGTGTGATCAACAGCTAGCATACCATAAAAGGAAAGGGTTGGGATTGGGTTATAATCAGGCTCCTCCTCTGTATAATGACAATTATACTTACTTGCCTATGACTGAGGAGGAGATGATGAATGAAAGCAAAATGACATATGGTCCCAAAAACAATAAGTCATCAGTTAATGTCAGACCTGCTGAAAAACAGGTGGTTCAACCAGCTTGTTTTGTATCCAAGGGTACTTTTGATCCTAACGTTTCTTCATCATGTGCAGATGAAGTACCTGAAGTGAGGTGGGGAGATTTGTTTGGGAATGAACAAATTTTAGATTCTGATTCCTCTAAATCTACTTTTGATAATACTGATTCTGGTTGTGTGTTTGGACAATCGTTTTTGAACTCGTTTCATAGTTATGTTTTGTCTTCTTTTGGGCCTGATGTTTTGGGCAAAACTGTGAATGCTTGTGATGAAACTTTTAATAATGTGTGTGATGGATATGTTTTTCAATAGCTGAAAATTGTGATTCTAATGTTTCTAACTCTTCAGCTGATGATAGTGTGACAGGTGAGGTCCCTCAGGACGCATTCAGTGAAACCACTGAAATTCCTTCTCAAGAAAATCAACAGTGTTCTGATTCTTCTTCTGAATCGATCTCAGTGGATGTCCCTAATGTTGAACCTAGTGGGACCCCATTAGAAACCGAGGTTGAAAAGGGACCATTATCAAACTCAGATGATTCATGTGTTGATGAAGTTTCAACATCTACTGAGATTAAAACTGAAATTGATTTTCAAAAGGAAAAAGAGGTTGTTTTAGATGATAAATTGCAAGAAAAGTTTTCTGAAGACAAAATTAAAACGGAATCTGAAACACCCTTTCAAAATGGTTCTGAGGAAATGGTAAATAAAGATAAATCTAATCCATCTAAATCTCATGCTTGTGCCAGTGCTAGTTCTGACCAACAGGTATCTAAATGCTCAGAAAAGGCACAAGCCAGTCAAACAAAACAAAACAAGCAAGCTCAATTCTCAAGACCCAAGAGACCCGCATCTGCTGTGAAGCATCAAAACTTCCACACACTGAAACGACAAACTTGTTTCAATTGTGGAGTTGCTGGACACATCGCCAGAAACTGTGTTCATCTCCCAAGTGTGCAGTCAAAAAATAAACATGCACAAAATCAGAAAGTCAAGCCAAACCGATATCGTTATTCAGAGTCAGTGACGACTGAAAGGTCTAAGACAATGAGGAATAACTATCGTAAGGTTAAGCCTTCTGATCAAGATTGGAATGCAGCCAAATGTAGAAATAAAAATCAACAAAAGGATTTTTCGAATAATCAATATAAAGCGTTTGGTCACTACAATTCTAAATGGTCAAATAAGCATTGGAAACCTAAAGCTAAGGCCACGCATTCCAATTCGTCTCATACATCTCATCAAAATTCTGCCATTAAAAATCCTTCGAAATTTTTAAATAAAGACAATTTGGTATGGCAGAGAGTAACTTACGTTGATGCACAAGGGAAACCCAGATCCACTATGGGCTGGGTTCCTAAAACTAACTGATCCCGCTAATCGTGCAGGAACAGCTGTGGAGGACTACCGTGCACCTCTGGTACATGGATAGTGGCTGTTCCAGGCATATGACGGGAGACTTGTCTCAACTAGTCAATATAAAAGAATTTGACGAGGGATATGTCTCTATAATCAATACACATCCTCATTGAGCCATCTTTCTTCTTGACAAAGAGAATCGGCGCTCCCCATGGTGACGTGCTAGGACGTATGAATCCTTTGTCCAGTAACTCCTGGAGTTGGTTTCTCAACTCTTTCATTTCAGTCGGGGCAAGGCGGTACGGGGCTTTGACAATAGGGGTTGCTCCTGGGATCAAGTCGATTATAAACTCAATTTGTCTGTTAGGTGGTAATCCGGGAAGATCTTCAGGGAATACTTCAGGGAATTCAGCCACTACTACTACCTCTTCTAGTTTCTTTTCTTCCTTTGCCTCTAGTGCATATACTAGGTAAGCTAAATGACCCTTTTGAATACACTTGGATACTTTTATCATGGAAATAAAACTTATGGGTTTACTAGGTCTTTCCCCATCAATTGTTACAGTTCCCCCTTTTGGGTCCTTAATTTGAATTTGCTTCTTATCACACAATATTTGAGCTTGGTGACTAGATAACCAATCCATTCCTATTACTACGTTAAACTCTCCAAGTTTCAGTGGTAGTAAGTCTATGGATATTGGGGTCTTACTAATCTGGATGGTACAATCCTTTACCACACTCACAATTTCTTTTTCCCTCCCATCTGCTAGTTCTACTATAAATGGCTTATCTAGCTTACAAGGAGTCTGATTAATCAAAACTCTAAAGTGATCAGATATAAAACTTCTATCAGCACTAGTATCAAATAGTATTTTAGCATAAAAGTTGTTAAGGAGAAATGTACCTGTTATGACATCAGGGTTCCTACGAGCCTCTTCAGTATTCAGAACAAAAGCTCTCCCTCTTGCTTTATTAGGTTCCTCATTCCTCTTAGGACAGCTATCACTATAGTGGCCCGTCTCTCCACATTTAAAACACTTACGTGGCTCTCTACAATCACGATAGTCGTGTCCAGGTTTCTTACAGTTTCTACAGACTAACTGGTTACATGGACCGGAATGTCCTTTTCCACAAGTTGGGCACCTAGGTGGGGGTCCTCGTTGCCTCTTGAAATCTCTGTAATTGGGTTTCTTTTGTTCTTGGTAGTTTTCCCATTTCCTTTTCGGGATAGTTTCTGGGGTTTTCTTTTGTTGGATCTCAGTGGCGATAGTTGCCCCAGCCTCTACCGCATCATGATAGGTAGTTGGTTTGGTAGACTTGATAAACGTGCGATATTCTGTGGGGAGTCCCCACAGAATCTTCGAATACGATTTTCTTCAGGGTTCACCAAGTAAGACACTATTCGAGACATTTCATTGAATTTGGTGACATATTCCTGGTATGTCGTATTCCCGAGTTCAAGATGCAAAAATTCCTTTTCTATTCTGTCAGTTTCGCTTGGTGGACAGAAGTAATTTGTAAACAGTTCTGAAAACTCCTTCCAACTCAGGCGATGTGCCAGATCATCACCTCTAGTTTGCTTTTGTATCCTCCACCAAAATAAGGCTTCGGATTTAAACAAATGAACAGCAAACCTAACTTTATTTCTTTCATGGCAATCACTGACGTCTAGAATGGCTTCTACCTCACTTAGCCATTCATGTGCCTCAATAGCACCTTTCTTCCCGTCGAATGAAGGAGGATTACATGAAATGAAAGTCTTGTAATTACATTCTTTAGAGATTTCTGTTTCTATAGCTTTAGATACTTTCGTATCATCTACCTTCTTTTCCGGGCGAGGTTCTTCTCGTGGAGTTGGTGTAGGTGTAGGTGCAGTGCTTCCCTCAGATTGCCCTGATCGTTCTGTATTCTGGCGTTCGCGTCCCTGTGCGTTGGCAAGGATTTGCGCAACTCAGACGGCAATCCGATCGATCATGTCATCTCCTAAGTTTACAGGTTCGCTATGACGAGCAGGATTAACTGATGGGTTAGGTTGACGATTGTTGTTAACCGAAGGTTCTGCCGACATTTTCTATATTTTTCATGAAAAATATTACTTCAATATTCTATTTATTAATGAGCACTTAGAATAATTAATTCACATAATACAATATTTTTCAAATGTAACATGTTGAAAATATAACTCTACTATGAACATTTTACTATCATTAAATTTATAAATTAATTAATCATAGTAAAGATTTTTAATATTGAAACCTAAAAGAATTAATGTTTAACTAAACATACTACTAACCTGCTCATGTGCTTTATGTGCGAGAGAAGGTTGTGTATGATTTGTATGAAGGAGATTGGCATCTATTTATATTAACAATGAACTACGCTATTGGCCGCCTTCATTTTTTTTATACTCTATGATACTTGATTGAGAAGAAATATTACTTACTCAAATAATACACAAGTATCATTATATATATGCACTTCATGTATACAACATATACGTATTATATTTTATCTTTTAGATTTTATTATTATTATTATTATTATTATTATTATTATTATTATTATTATTATTATTATTATTATTATTATTATTACTATTATTTTCTCCTAACGAGTAAAGAAGACAAGATTTACGAGTAATTATTGTTAAGGGCAGTGTGTACAAAGTGGTACCGAAATGAGGATTTATAGGTTGTAATTATTACTATGGGTATTTTCTAATGACTCTATATCCTTAATAAGTTCATACCCGGATTTATCTATTATTCGTATTTCAAAGTCAGCCAGAGCATCCTAAAAATTACATAAGCTGGCGTGTTCTCTTAGGTTGAAGCCTAGGTATCCATACCAAATACCTAATTCGCTAAAACCTTTGGCTCTGATACCAACTGTGACACCACACCCAGATAAGGATGCACCATACACAATTGATACTAACTTACCAGTAAACACTTACGTTATTGATACAAACGGTAATGTACAAAAGTTGGAAACTTAAAGGTACAAAGTTTGGTCAAACTACTATTAGCTGATCACGCAAAATTTCCACCAGATAAGAAAGTTTGAGATACTTTATTTCACTAGTCACGCCTATCCGAGATAAACAACCCGCCCAAGACTAACCATCATTTCTTGTGACACATGCTTAAAAGACGTCAGATATTACACTGGTGAGTTTATGAATATACACAATTTATAATTCACATTATTTAATCATGACTTGTACCCGCCCATGTTATCATAACCCAACGTTACCATGTAACTTACATAACCATACAGTTAATGCCCACTACACCACAGGTGTAGTATCGACAATTCCCGCCGTAGCGGCACGTATAAGGGACCACAAATATCATGTGTATGTCATGCTCAGGTTATATACATGCGTACAACAGTCATGCCATATTATTACAGTTTAGGACAAGCATGTTCACATTTGAAAAGCATTCATAAAACTCACCTCTTGCTAGTAGCTAACTGTTGATACAATTGCTAGTATGATCAGGTACTATCTCAAGGTCCTGACACAATTTACATAATCCTAAGTTAGGTAATGGTACACCTAACTAGTCATTATCATGGTTGGATATTGGTTAACCCTACCTTGTTTAAGCATGGTTGATCAGTCCACGCCTAACTAAGGCTAGGCTATCCAATACCCGCCCTTGACAATAACCCTAGTACCTAAAAATAATACTAACACTACTACCACTAATATATTATTACTAATAATAAAACTAATATTAACTACTAAAAATAAATAATAAATAACTAAACATAAACTTAAACGAGAGTATACCTCAAGACTATCTACGGCACGTTGATGTAGAGTTTCCCTACTCCTGCTCCTACTCGTGCTCCAAAAACGACTACCAACAACACCCAACGGGGTATCGTATACGCGGGATTCTCAATACTAGAGCGTTCCCGTTAAAATTTTGGTGTATCTAAAATTCTACAATTTAACTCCTATATATATGTGAAGCAAGCAGGCACCTCAATTTCTTTCTGGGCGATGTGGGACATTGACGTGCTTGCTAGCTAGCTTGACGTGCTAGCTAGCTAGCTTAGTTATATTAATTCAGCTGCTTCACTCGTTTTTCTTGTATAACTTTTAAAATATGACGTTTTATAAAACAACGAATATGTCATTAGAACGAGCATATTTTTATCTACGTTTTAACCTAAGTTTCATTAAAAACGGAGTAAGGTAAATAAAATAATATATTTAATTATTAATATTAAACGGTCTCTTATAATAACTAGGGCTTGTACAGATGTCTCATATTTCAACTAAGTATTTCAACTAACCATTTTACTCGTTACTTAGTCGTTCAACAATATATAAATTATAAATTTTAAATATAATTTTATTGGTTCACAAAACAGGATGTTACACGTTGCATTTTTGGGCTTATGATGAACGTCTAGGGCAGGCAGTGATTGTTTGTGATGATGATGTGAATTTCCGTTTGGTGGATCTAGTCGACTTATTGAATCTTGCTTATGAAGATCTGAAAGTGTTAGCTCTGAATCAAATTAGAGCTACTGAGAAATACAAAGAAATTGCTAAAGGATGGACTGCAGCTGTTGCTTCAGCTATTCACATTCGTACAAAAGGTTTTGGTGGGCTCAAAGATCGTCCGGGTGGTGCTTGTGATGGTTGAAGTTTCAAGACTCTCTATGCATAAACCTAGGGGGAGATTGTTGGAACCTTAAGGTTTATTCATAGAGAAATATTATAGTATAGGGTTGATCTTGTAATGTTTTAACTATTATGTTTGGGTCGAATGTTAGTTATGGGTTTTGGTGAGATCTCGAGTGGGCTTAGGTTGGTTTCGGTCCATCTTAAGTACTATAAAAACAAACCCTTGTTATGTTCAAAGGGTTAATCGTCTGATAGGAGGTCAAGGGAGCCTACTCGAGATCGTGTATGTGTGCATCTTGTATCAGTCATCAATTCTAAGGTGAATGCAAGATAGTTTTTGATTTGATTATTGTGTTTATTTACTTTATTGTTTTCTTGAATCCGCTTGTGTTTGGATTCCGCACTTACACAAGTTAACATTGATATCATTGAAAGATCCTATTGGGTTTTACATTTTTCACATATAATGAAGCCCTGTTTTGTATCCGGATCAGCTAATTCGGATCCGTATATATGTTATAAAAATTTAATATTTCCAATCTTCATTTGTGTCATCGCCAACAACCATTGTTAACCCTATCTTCTCTGTGTTATTGTGATGTCCGCCTCGTTCTTATCAACGGCGATATACAAGTCAAAATCCAATGTAATACAGGGTAAACTTTAAATATTCCATTTCTAATCCTTCTTATTTATCCTCTGTTTCCATTTGATTCTTAAGATTTTTGGGTTTTTTTAAATTAGGGTTTCTTATATTCTGTTGACGACTCCTACTCCTTCTCTGTGTTCAATGATTTTATCATCGTTGATATACAACTGAAGATCCGATTTAATACAGGTAATTCTCTAAATCTTTGATGTTTGAAGGGGTAACTGTATCTATTATATCTAGAGAAACCCTTTAATTTTTATCTTACTCGCACATGGAACTCCATATCTTCAACCCCATCAATCCATTCTAGGGTTTTATTAACTAGACCTGTATTTGTTTTTCTTTCCATTAACTTTTAGTGGTTCAAATGGTAGTTACGGTCCAATTCAAATGATTTAGTTATATCAAAGGGTCATGAAGGTTGGTTTGAAGATCCTGCCCTGCTTCTTCATCGGATGTGCTCAAAAATAGTCTTTTAGTGAATAAAATTATATATTCACAAAATTGGCCTATTGGGTATGGATTTGTTGATGCATACATGTTCACTAAAAAAGATTTATTTAGATTAAAATATGCCTACCATTTGCCAAGATTAAGTCATAATTCAACAAGTGAAAGATGAAGCACAAAAATGATCAATGGGTTTAACAGCAATTGCCCGAACTGTTTAGTGAGAACATAAAGGAGTGATTATATACATACATCAATGAGTTTAAAACTATTAATATTAGTTTTAATCTTCGTTGTTGTAAAGTTTTGCCAACATTACTTAAATTGTAAAATTTCAATATCATTCTCATTTTTTTTGACTCCCAACCTGCTTATCGAATTCATCACTATTATTTCCTTTATGCTTAATTGAGTTTATCCACATTCACCTCTTATTGTAGGTTCCTGTGACAAGCAAGTCATTGTTTCTTTCTTCAAACTCGTATTATGATTTGAGTGAAAAAATGATATCAAACGGATCCATGATCGAGGTACATTTATCAAATGTTGGTGTCATATTTTAACTTTTTTTTTTATTTTCCGGGATAACCCTTTACCCAAAAAAAAAAAAAAAAAAAAAAAAACCTTATTATTTTCCAACAAATTGCCTCTTCTTTGTAGGCTCTTTTATATGCCAAAGAAGCCCATCGATTGCGCACGAGACTTTTTCAAAAGAATTTCATATACACAATTGGGAAACACAACGATATCATTGGTGATAATGGGGAAATAATTCAGAAACGTGGATATGGACTCAAGACTTTTCACATGCAAACTTCAGTAGCTACCGGAGCTTGGTCAAACAATAGGGGTTCAAGCGACGTTGAAAGCATCTAAAGTTAAGTTTTTGCCTCCATTAATTAACAAACATACCCAATATAATCCTACTTATAGCAAAAGCTATTACTGTGGTCTGGGAAGGGTGCAAACCTTTCCTCTATTCCAGGGGGATGGGATAGAGAAGCTGCTCTTGCGAGACCCCCTGGCTCTAAAAATTCTTCTTTTTTTTTTTACTTATGGAAAATACAAAGTATAACTATACCAGTTAGTGTGGATTTGGGTTAGAGATCCACTGAAGTGGGTAGCCTTAGCCGGATGTGTAATAAAAGGGTAAGCTCGAGAGTATCTCTCCTTCTTACAAACACTTTTGCCTCAACTAATGAGATGCAGTATTGATATTATAGATTAATGTGGAAACCTTGGCAAGATGTTTGACATGACACCTAATTGCAAAGCTTCTGGAATCCAAACGTGATGAACAACTTTTCAGAAACCTGTTATCAGGGCTTAGACTTTTGCATGCCTTATGTGATATTGCACCACGCAATTCCAAAGTTGAGCAGGTAAAAAAATTAATTCTTTTTTGTAAATTAATTCTTATTTGATCAAATTTTTTTCGTGATACTGGTTCTTAGTGGATTTAGACAGGTTAATGAAGTTTTTATCATTTACTTGATTTGGTTTTTTTTAGATTTAGTGTGCTCCTATATCTGTGACAATATGGTATATTAGAACAATTTTTCACTATTAGTGATTACCAGTAGTTCTAAAGCTACGAAAAACTCCATATTAATTGATTAGTTTGACCTTTTTAAATAATTTTGAATTTCAAAGTTAATAAATAAAATATTTATCAAATTCGAATACTTATTTTGGTAAATTGAATAAATTACATTTCTTCTATAATTATCAATTATTACTGATAATAAATTGATTTAACTTATAAGGGATTCAAAATTCAAAATTGATTTAACTGATAACAAATTCGGATTTTTATTTTTGGTAATCAAACCTGTACCATTCTTAAAATTTTATTTTGGGTAACTTTAAAAATTTAGCTTTCTCCTATTTTAGTTTGTATAACTACTTAAAATAACTCCCCTACTTTTTATTATATATACATGTTCCAAAACCTCATCCTCAAACACGGTTTAGATTTCTTAAACATATCGATCAACAAAACAGCTTATGTAATGGAACTAGACTTCAGATTACTTTTCTTGGTAAACGAGTAATCGAAGCTGAAGTAATATCCGGCGGAAATATTGGATCAAGGTTTTTATTCCGAGGATTAACATGATACCTTCAGACAAAAAAAATCCCTTTTCAATTTCAACGCAGACAATTTCCGTTATCCGTATGCTTTGCCATGACCATTAACAAAAGTCAAGGACAATCATTCTAGAGTTGGTCTATATCTAAAAGATCCTGTTTTCACGCACGGTCAACTGTATGTTGCTCTATCAAGAGTTAAGACGAGAGATAGTGTGAAGATTTTAATATTCGATGATGAAGCAAAACCAACAAATCAAACTGCCAACGTCGTTTACAAAGAGATTTTTGGCAACTTATGATATATAATTTGTTTTTTCTTTCCATTAAATTTTAACTTTTGTTCTGTACTATTGATGTTACCTGTTGGTTTATTTGGTATTTGTTCAACAAGTTCTTATATTCTTGTGCTTTTTATGTTATTGATAATGAAAATTGGCCCTTTAATGTTATAAAAGTGTTGGGCCGTATATGACTTTAATTAGTAAAATAGTATTTGATGATTAGTTGAAGTATTAAAACTTTTGGCACCTAAAAAATCGTAATTACCAATATTATTGTTCACAACTGGTAGTTATTTGTTTGGTTTAAGTATTTCAACATTTTTGTCATAAAATTTAATGAAATAATATGTTAGATTTTAATAAAAACACAAGTTTTTTAACTAATTAAAGTAAGCTACCCGGGAAGCAGTCCCGGGTGATAACCTAGTGGTGTTATATATGTGCTGAATAGTGTTATATTCTTTATTGAAGGGTGTTATATATGTGCTGATGGTGTTATATTCTTTACTGAATGGTGTTATATTCTTTACAGAGGTGTAATGATTATTGAATGGTGTTATATATATGTCGAATGGTGTTATATTCTTTACTGAATGGTGTTATATTCTTTACTGAATGGTGTTATATTCTTCACTGAATGGTGTTATATACTTACTGAATGGTGTTATATACTTGCTGAATGGTGTTATATAATTATTGAATGGTGCTATATATGTGCTGAATGGTGGTTGCAGTGTTATTCGTAGTGTTTTTTTAGAGATTTAAAAAAAACCATGTTCCTATAATTAAGGTGGCGGTTATGGTAAGTTTTGAATTAATTGAATTAATTATAAAATTACTTGTTTACCCTTTTGAATTAATTTAAATGGAGGACACATGTCATCTCCACAATATTTCTCACATTTCTCACACTTTTAACCTTTTTTACAATAACCTTACCCTATATATATATATATATATATATATATATATATATATATATATATAGTGTGAGGTTCATTGGGGAACACTAAAAAAGTGGGGAACCGACTCAAACGAACTCCGATTGGACTCATTCCAGCGGCATTGGAACCGGCTCGTCGAACCCTAACTAGGATCTCTTGAACCTAAACACTAAATCATAACCCCTAAACCCTAAATATATTAGGGTTTGGCTTTTAGGGTTAGCTTTAGGGTTTAGCTTAGGGTTTAGCTTTAGGGTTTAGTTTTAGGGTTTAGGGTTTAGCTTTATGGTTTAGGGTTTAGTTTTAAGGTTTAGCTTTAGGGTTTAGCTTTAGGTTTAGCTTTTAGGGTTTATAGTTTAGATTTTACGGTTTAGCTTAGGTTTTAGCCTTATTTTTTAGCTTTAGGGTTTAGAGTTTAGGAGTTAGGATTTAGGGTTTAGGGTTAAGAGATCATAGTTAGGGTTCGACGAGCCGGTTCCAACGCCACTGGAATGAGTCCAATCAGAGTTCGTTTGAGTCGGTTCCCCACTGTTCCCCACTTTTTTAGTGTTCTCCAATGAACCTTCCCCTATATATATATATATATATATATATACATGTGAGAAGCACTAGGATAATTGAGAAACTTGAGAAGTATTCTGGACCACACATTTTCCTCAAGCTTTTCGTAATATACACGTATGTATAGTTTAAAATTGACTATATACATATGTGTATAATACAAGATTTGATAATATACACATATGTATAGTGTCAATTTTAAACTATACATATGTGTATATTACGAAAAGCTTAGGGAAATGTGTGGTCCAGAATGCTTCTCAAGTTTCTCAAATAGGGTGGACTTCTCTTAGGATCCCTACCCTATATACATATATATACATACATATGAGTTAGTTTGTCCGATGTCAGATTTGTCCATTGTCCGCATCCATGTTTAGGGATCTTATATAAGTGCAATAATATATATCTCCATTTGTGTTAACATCTTCAAGTGTCGAATTGTTGAGGATGTATGCATGGACATGTAAGTTTCTAATATAAGTGTAATAATATATATCTCCACTTGTTTAACTTTAAGTATTTAGGGGTTTTCAAGTGTTATTTGTATTTAGTTAGCAAGGTCCTAAGTTCTAATACATACACAATAGTATACACATGTATATATACACATAAGATTTGTTTTCTTGGTTTATATATATTTTCACCCTATATATCTATACTATATATAATATACATATTGGAAGGGCAACTTAGGTCAGTTGCCACTTCCCCTTAAAATTGATTTAATGCATGATACTTTGGGAGGCAAATATTTCACTCAATTTTGAAATCTCGCTCATTTCCGTTTAGGCAGTCAAATATTTCATTCAACTTCATTTGTAGAGAGAAAGAGAGAACAAGAAAGACAGAGTGCGAGAGAAAGAGAGAGAGAAAAAGATGGATCAAGGCTACCTCCGGAGATGGCATTGACAACGACCTTCCTTTTGCATACCAGTAAGTAAATCTGAATCTAATCATTTTGGTTCATACGTGATCTATTTCTATTATGTTAGTTTTTATTTATTACTTTTAAGATTTGTTTCACCAAATCTCGATCTCACTGTAGATTTCATATCTTGTAGAGTAATTCGACAAAATGATTTAAAATTGTTGGTGCACTTGTGTCTGTACTTTGTCTGTATTCGGTCACGATGTAAACGATGTCCTTGTCAGTCCTGTAAGTTGACCAAGTCAACCGTCCTCCTGGTTTGACTTGGACCAACAGTTAGAAAATGTTTGTAAATGTTCTGTGTCGAAGGATAGCTCATCGAAGGATAATGTAGATCCTTCGATGGCCTCGAAAGATATGTTACGAAGGATAATGTTGGACTTCGAAGGATATGCCATCCTTCGAAGTATATGTAGATCCTTCGAACACTTTGTCATCGATAGATGATCCTTCGACCATCTATCGAATCCTTCGGACAAACAACCAATGCTGGGTATATATATACCCATGTATTGTGTGTTCAAAAAAAGACTTGAGAGACTTGTGAGATAGATGCACATAGTGAGTTGAGAGCATTCTGTCCAACACACACACACACCCTAGAGAGTTTACAAAATACTTTTGTGAACATTGTGCTTGTAACCGGAACCTTCATACGTATTAATACAGTGGTGTTAATCGGTGAACTTTGTGTGTTTGTGTTTATACTTGTTTCATCTCGGTTTGCTTGCTAGCTTGGATTCCGCACTCGCTAGTGAGTTAGTATAACAAGGTTTAGGTTCGTCATCCTCCGAGAAGGGACCTACAAGTGGTATCAGAGCTAAGGCTCTTTACCTTGTTTAAAACCGGGTTTTGTTCAAGTTCTCGGTGTGTTTGGACACTTGGTTTAGCACCCGTTTTAGTGGTTTTTCTTGCATTTTTAAACATAAAAACGCGTTCTAAACTTTTCGGGTGTGTTCAGGTTGGGTTGGGTAACTTAAAAACTTGTTTTTTAAGGAACTTTGTGAATTCCGGCCATATTTCCGGTCAAAATTCCGGTGACTGGTTCTGGATAAGGGGTGTCCATTTTGGGTAATATTTTCAAAGTTGGTAGAAAGGTACAGTCTGACCATACCTTTTGCCGAAAGTTGACTTCACCAACCCATCACCTTTTCACCAACCTTTCACATCTGTGTCAGTGTGTCAGTGGGTTTCGAAGGATATCTTTCGACATCGAAAGACAATCTTTCGATCAAGGAAGCTTCGATAGATATACATCTTTCGACCCATCCTTCGAAGTCAGAGTGTTATCATTCGAACCAGGGAATCTATTCGAAAGACAGTTCATCGAAAGATAAGGATATATACTCAAAAGATAAGGATCTTTCAAATAGTGAATCCTTCGAGTTTGTGAATCTTTCGAAATCATTGTTCGAGATACAACAGTGATCTTTCGAGCACTGTTGATCCTTCGAACAAGATTTGATCTTTCGATTGTGGTCTGTTTGTTGTTAACTAGTTGTTGTTTTTCAGATCTTTCGAACCAGGATCCTTCGGCTGTGTGTGATCTTTCGGGATATCCATATAGACTTTATTTTGTCTTATCAATCATGAATCCAAATTGGTGGAATCCGGCTCCAGACAGTGGAAAATATACAAGTTCAGGTTCCACTCCCTCATGGTGGGGTACACCGGCTCCCGATAGTGGAAAGTACACGTGCACAAGTCTATCACCTTCATGGGCCGAGTCTCCGGTATCTACATCTTCACAAGCAAATGCCATATCTTCAAGTCAATGGGCATTGGTATCGAATCAAACTCCGAGCATCCAAAGTATTCTATTGAGCGAAAGCGAAACCGGAAGTTTGAATCGTCCTCCGAAGTTGATGCATTTAAATGAATATCCGGGCTGGGTTGACAGATTTCGTACGTACGTACTGGGGCAAAATACCGAACTGTGGATACGTTTCACCACAGATTTTGATCAAGCTATAGAAGTTGCTGCTTCAGACACTGCTACGTTTGCCGATCTTCCTGAAGATCAGAAGAAAACGTATGATCTGGAAAAGAAAGCATACGCCATTCTCACTCAGGCGTTGAGCAAGGATATATATCACCAGTTTGTCAATTTCAAGACAACCAAGAAGTTGTGGGACGGGTTGAAAACCAGAGGAGTAGGGAATGAAGCAACACGTCAATTGCGTCATGATCTGCTCAAGAAAGAATTCGACTGTTTCACATGCATGGATAAGGAGTCTTTGGGAGACATGACAAGTCGGTTTTATCATTTGCTTACTGAGTTGAATAATTTTGGTGTAACAACAACTCAAGCAGAAGTGGTGAAGAAGTTTGCTGATGCTTTGCCTCCCCAATGGAGCAGCTTCTTGGAAATCCTAAAGTATAACGGAGTGTTGAGAACTACAAATATCAACGACTTCGTGCAGCTTTTGGAAAACAAGGATCAGGAGGAAACATTGAAGGCGAAGAGAGTTCCATTGCCACAAAATCCAGAAATGTATTATGGAACGTCCAGCACTTCGCCTGCAAGAACCGGTCCACATGCTCCGCTACAGACGGCGTTTGTCACAAGCACGGATATGTATGGCAATCCGGTGCAAGTTCCTGTTAAGCCACCTCCCACCACAGACATGTATGGAAATCCAATACAACCACCTCCTCCTCCTCCTGCTCAAACACAACGTGCATGTTATGGAGGAACATCATCTGCTGGTCAACAATCAAAGCCAAGTACAGTACAGCTAGACACTTCTAGCTTCTCTAAAGTCAGTGTAGAAGTAGCTAAGGAACACATGGAGCTGCTTAACACTGTAGTGAGCGCATACTGCGGGTTAATAGAAGGTCAGATTGGCAACATTAATCTGACACAAGAAGATTATCGGCAGATTGATAAAGAAGAGATGGACTTGATGGATATCAAGTGGGACTTTGCGAGTGCTGTGAGAAGAGCAAAGGATTGGATGGAAAGTACTGGCAGAACCACCTTGGAAAGTAAGCGAGACACCAAGTATGGGTTTGATAAACAGGCAGTGAAGTGCTTCAACTGTGGTGAACGGGGTCACTTTAAAAGGGAATGCACAAAGCCAGCACAGCACGGGAACCAAAACCCCTTCAGAAATCAAGGCAACCAGCAAAACAGAAACAATGAGCGTACATTGGTGCCTGTCAACAACCAAACCAACCGGGCACTTGCAGTTCAGGTGGATGAGGGTTGTGACTGGTCAATCCAGTTGGGTAGTGATGCTCCCGATGGAACAGCATGTTTTGCTCAAGTTGTGAAGGAGTTAGTTCACACCAGTGGTGGAGAATCTTCCGCCAGTGGTGGTGAATCGTCTGAAGATGAAGATTCTTCTGGGTACAGCAGGAGCGTTGATGAAGAATCATCCAGTTCTGGTGATGATCATGTGGGTGAGACATCAAATGCAGCAATCGATGCAGATATTGATGAACTTTTGGGAGAAGCTGCAGCAGAAGCTCAAAGAAGATCTATTCTGGTAGATCAAGCTGCTTATACTTCGTCTTCTCTCCATTCAGCCTTTATGGCTAATGTCGACGGTTCATCAAGTCAGGTATGTGTCGATGAACCCACTGCTATTACTTGTGATGAATGTGATAGATTGCGTGCTAGATGTGCTGATGTGGAGAAAAGTATGTCTGAGTTGCAAGACAAACATGATGCTTTACATGTCACACCCTGCTAGTAGCGGAAGCGTATTGTGTGTGACGTAAGAAAGGTAATCATTGCATCCAAATGTATTAACAACATGAACCAACAACGATGCCATAGATATATAGTTTTCAACAAAAGATTACAAGTTTTCAACAACGTTTGACATAGCAAAGTTCTAAGTTATTTACACATAACAAAAGATAGCTTTTGACATAAAACATAGTGAGGTTTTGTCCCCTATATACCCATACGAAGTTGGGATATAAAAGACAAACCCTCCAAAAGTGGCCATCGTTGTCATTTGTTTTCCCGAATCCCATAGTGAGTCACCGGCTCAAGACCTGTTTCCTGAAATACATGTAGTTTTAAAAAGTCAACAAAAAGTTGAGTGAGTTCATGCAGTATTTGTTATCATGTGAAATCTCATAAATGTTATCTTGTAATCATGGTATGTTCTGATTCATTCATGGAGTCTGTTAAGGATCTATCAGTGGGTAGCGAGCCCCCTGACATAATGTACCATAAGCAAATAACCAAACCGAGAACACTTTGTCATCATTGGGATCACAAAAGCACTCCAGGGTATACCAACCAGGAGTGGGGCGTGCCTCAAGCCCAATAGATCTACACCTTTTGCACCTTGGTCACTATGTGATTAATGGTTACTAATGTTATCATCCTACTTATGTACATTGATCATGTTATCTTCTACTCCGTAACTAACATACCAATAGTTTTAGCATGTATTTCCCCTCGATGTTTTTGAAAACAAAACATTGAAATCAGTGAAAGGAGGGACATGAACTCACAAGTTTGCATTCCATGTCTTATGATATCGAAGTGAGCGTCCGTACGTGTCAATAACCTACATGTGTACTAATCTCGTTAGACACTAGGTCTTTCGGACCTCGTACAAGTTGTTCATCTTGAATTCTTTATTATGTTCTCGTTTGTCATTTTTGGAACAACTTTGTATTTTAGAGCGTTGATAGTTTACTCGCTCGATTGTTATGTGTATACATGTATTCTATTCGTATTGAATTCATAAGCGTATTCATGTATTCTATGTGTATTGACTTATGTGTGATCGGCTTCGTTCTTCACACGTCCTCGTGCAGTGCACGCATGTCATTGAGCCTTTGCTCATGTCATTGGGCCGAGCCCATGTCATTGGGCCGAGCCCATGTCATCTATGTTATCGTATCTAACCATGTTTTAATGTTATTGGGCCGAGCCCATGTCATTGGGCCGAGCCCATGTTATCTATGTTATTGGGCCTAACCCATGTTTTATTGTTATTGGGCTGAGCCCATGTTATCTATGTTATTGGGCCTAACCCATGTTTTATTGTTATTGGGCCGAGCCCATGTTATCTATGTTATTGGGCCTAACCCATGTTTTATTGTTATTGGGCCGAGCCCATGTTATATTGCCATTGGGCCCTAGCCCATGTATTAAGGAATTTGGGCCTAGCCCATTACTAACTTTGATAGGCCCAATTCTAACTTTATAAGTCCATTAACATAATCTTGCAATTTTTACCAAAATGTTACCAAGTAGCAAACTTTAAATAAGTTCATTTTTTTCTATGAAAAATACACGGTAAATTTAATAGTTTCGACTTTCCGGATTCGTGTTATCGGTCACTTACATATGTGCTCGTTTAAATGTCCAAAATATGTTATTTTAGACTCGACTTTGTAGAACTTGTTTACGGTGTCGATGCGCCCAAATTGTCGTCATCAAGTGTTATGTATTTCCATTTCGGCCATTTTATATAATTGTCCGATTTTACTAGCATTTCTTGGACCATGTAGGAACATGTTTGTGTCTTTATTTTGATCACCCTATAGGTATCTAATACATACACATATATAGCACATATACACATACTTGATATGTCTCAAAATATATAATTTTTCTTACCAAAAATTATACTCACACATTGTTATATTTTTACCCATTTATTTTTGTAAAAAAAAAAATAAGTTTAAGTTCATAAGAACTTCTTGAATATTTAAACCTTAAATATTCTCATCAAAGTTTCCGTAATGACGTTTAAGACCACTAATCGCGTTTAACATTGTTAATCACCCTTTAATCCCATTTTTAATCGCGATTAGATTTTTAGAAAAATTCGCCATAGTTTCCCCTAAACTATGACGTTTCCCACGTTATAAAAACGCGTTTAAATCATGTTTAAACACATAATCATAATCAATTTCCAAGTCAAGTTTCATTACACCAACTTTGCATCCATGATTTATACACTTTTCCTCCTTATTTCCATGGACTTTTATAAGTATATTTTTTTTAACAACTTGGTTAAAAATAATGAAGTCTTCACATATTTATTAGGACCTTAAAGACACCATTTTCATTATATTTTCTAATCAAAATCTCCTCTTTAAACTCTTGTTTCTTTATGAAATCTTTTAAATACATAATTAGTTCATGGAAGTGAGTATGATGATCTTACAAGATTTAAACATATTCATGTTTAAATCATATATTTATGTTCATCATGGTAAGATGAACACAAATATAAAATACTACATGATATTAACAACATGATCATCATAAATATAACCTTTAACTCACTAATATTAACAAAAATAACATAATCATCATGAACATATTAACACTAAACAACATAAATCAACACATAATACATTCATATTTAATGTTTATTAGCTTTGTGTTTAGGGTTTTTGATTATGTTAAGTTTTAAATTCAAGATAATCAACTTGTACAATAATAATCTACTAATAATATGGATCATAAATATGGTGATAAGAAGACTCACAAAGTGCACAAGCTAGATTAGATAATAAGAAGAAATATTAAGCTCCAAATATGCTCCTAATGATGCTCCATGTATAACCTTTGCATAAGTGATCTTGTAGTGGCTAGAATGTGAGTGAATATGGTATTCTAAGGTGGTTTAATTGTGGTGATTTGGTGCCCTATTTCCAGCCGTGAATGAGAGAAGAAACAAAAGGGTTTTTGTTGCAAGTTTTGATAAGAAATAAAGGTAAGTTTAGGTTATAATGATCATACTTCCCTTAGTCAAAACTTCATGTCACAAGGCCATACTTAAGACCTTACCTTCTTTGAAAATGTTGGGCAAATTGGTGAGGCCACATGGGCCCACCATGAACGTAAGTTAGAAAGGGGGAAAAGGTTGTGTTAAATTTTTTTTTATAAACTTAATAAATATGTGATAATATTTGTTAATTTGCTAGATATTTTAGTCATTAGTTTAAATAGGGTTTAATAGTAGTTTAGGCTTTCAATAATTCCAACTAATTTATTAGTTTAATGGGTATTAATTTTGAATGGCAAAAATGCCACTAGTTTACTCGTCGGTTCGGTACCGGGTGATATATTAGAGGTGTAATATAGTACCGGGAGCTATGGTTTTAAATTACCATTGATGCTATGACATTTATTTAGGGTGCTTACGACGCCAAAATATGGTTAACTAGTTCGCTAGACTAGTGTAAGTTGCATTTTGATACCTTAAATGCTTTCTGTTTAGGCGTCGGCTAGTTTACGGTACTTTTGCGTCGTACCGACGAAGTTTTGTCGCAAGTTGTTATTCCACCGTCAAGTGATGCATGAAGTGATTTCGAGTTCCAAACTTAGCTTAACTAGTTCACTAGAGTTTCCATTTGGTTGCTACGATGACGGAAATTTTGCTTACTAGTTCGTCGAGTTGCTAACGAACTAGTTTAGTGCATAGCGGCGTAACGCCGGAAACTTGTGATTATGAACATTCCTTTGATATCATCTCATTGTTTTAGTGTGCTTTTCATCAATTGACATTATTCCGAAGTCCCGGAAATGCTTTGTTATAGGTTCGGACGCGTTAAAAATACTATATTTTAAGCCGAAACGGACATTTTTGAGATTAGGGCGTTATACCGGAAAGTCTTGTTTCTTTGCAAGATGTGTTTTCATAATAATGTTTTCTTATATAAATGGACTCATTTATGTTATCCGAGTGTCGTTTTTCAGTGTTTCGGTCTGATTTCACGGTTTTCTGGCATGAATAGTGTAACCGTGAATAGTGCACGCAACACTTTCTACCAACATTTTTAGGACATTGTTTTTTTTTTTTTTTTGGTTTCGCCTTACGACTAAAACCAACATATGTTTTAGGTTTGTTTTCTTGTCCTAACACTGTTATCTAGTATACGACACGGTTACGTAATTAAATTACGCTAAATGCATGAGATTTAGAAATATAAATAGTGATTAGATTGTACGGAATTACCAGTTATTTGCCAGTTGTTACATTATCCCCCTGTTAAAAAGAATTTCGTCCCGAAATTCAAGTTGAGCCATCCTTTGCAGGAGTCTTCTTAAACAGGTGGGGATATTTTGCCTTAATCTGATCTTCACGTTCCCATGTGTACTCGGGTCCGTGACGTGAATTCCAGCGGACCTTGACAAGTTCGATGTTACTTCTCCTTGTCTTGTGGACCTTCCGGTCTATAACCTCAACGGGTTCTTCGGTAAACTAGAGCGTGTTGTCTACATGAATCTCATCCGCTGGAATGATAACTGTATCAACAGTCGGACTTTTCTTGAGATTCGACACATGAAATGTGTCGGGTACATTACTGAGTTCTTCTGGCAGTTTCAACTTGTACGCGGCAGTACCGAACTTTTCTAGAATCTCAAATGGCCCAATGTATCTCGGGTTTAGCTTTCTGCGTTTCCCGAATCTAGCTACGCCTTTCCAAGGTGAGACTTTTAGTAAGACTTTGTCTCCGACCTCGAAGGATAATGGCTTACGTCTTCTGTCTGCATAGCTCTTTTGTCTGTCACGAGCCGCATTGATACGGTCTCGTATCTTTGCTATCTTGTCAGTAGTCTCTTGGGCTAGTTCAGGGCCAATGAGTTGTTTGTCTACGACTTCTGCCCAACACAATGGTGATCGGCACTTCCGTCCGTATGGTGCTTCGAATGGGGCGGCTTTGATTCTTGTGTGATAATTGTTATTATAGGAGAACTCTACCAGAGGTAAATGAGTATCCCAGTTTCCGCCTAAATCCATCATACAGGCGCGAAGCATGTCTTCCAACGTTTGGGTGGTTCGCTCGCTTTGCCCATCGGTTTGCGGATGAAATGTTGTGCTTAGATCCAAACGAGATCCAAGAGATTCCTGAAATGATTGCCATATTCTTGACACAAAGCGACCATCCCGATCCGAGATTATTGAAATAGGTACTGCATGACGTGCCACAATCTCGTTGAGGTAGATTTCGGCTAACTTTGCGGTACTGTCTTTTTCACGAATAGGTAGGAAGTGAGCCGACTTGGTTAATCGATCAACGATAACCCATATCATGTCATGACCTCGAGAGGTCCGTGGGAGTCCTGTAATGAAATCCATTGATATCTGCTCCCATTTCCAAACAAGAATTTTGGGTTGTTGTAATAACCCAGATGGCTTTTGATATTCGGCCTTGACCTTTGCATAAATTAGGCATTTCCCAAATTTAAGTCGCAATATCTCCTTTGAGATTAGGCCACTAGTAATATTCCTTTACATCCTAATACATCTTATCAGATCCTGGATGTATTGAATATTTTGACTTGTGTGCCTCATCCAGCACTAAGTCTCGCAATCCGCTAAAGTAAGGAATCTAGCTTCTTCCCATGCAATACCATGTGCCATCTTTGTTCTCTTCCAATTGTTTCTCTAATCCTCGCAAGGATTCTGCTTGAATGTTCTCCGGCTTTAGAGCTTCTAATTGTGCATCGTGCACACGAGTAGTGAAGTTTGTCTGAATGGTTAACTCTAAAGCTCGTACTCGTAAAGTTTTGACCCGCTCTTTCTGGCTCAAAGCATCCGCCACAACATTTGCTTTGCCCGGATGGTACTTGATTTCACAGTCGTAGTCATTCAACAATTCTACCCATCGCCATTGGCGCTTGTTTAATGTTGAAGACTTTTATGGTCTGTGAATATGGTACGCTTAGTACCATAAAGATAATGGCGCCAAATTTTTAAAGCGAATACCACTGCACCCAATTCCAGGTCATGAGTGGTATAGTTCTTTTCATGAACTTTTAACTGCCGCGACGCGTACGCAATGACTCTTTCACGTTGCATTAACACGCAACGCAAACCTTGACGCGATGCATCACAGTACACCACGAAGTCATCGGTACCGTCCGGGAGTGATAAGATTGGCGCTTGACATAGTTTATCCTTAAGCAATTGGAATGCCGTTTCTTGTTTTTTTTTTTTCAATCGAACTTTCTATCCTTTTGAGTGAGTGAGATTAGCGGCTGAGAAATTTTAGAAAAATTCTCAATGAATCTTCGATAGTATCCCGCTAAACCCAGAAATTGTCTTACTTCTGTTGGGGTCTTTGGAGTGTTCCAGTTCGTTATGGCCTCTATCTTAGCTGGATCAATATGTATTCCATTCTCGTTCACCATATGGCCGAGCAGTTGCACTTCGCAAATCCAAAACTCACATTTTGAGAACTTGGCATACAATTGTTCTTTCTTAAGCAACTCCAGAATAGTTCTCAAGTGTTGTTCATGTTCCGCCTCTGTTCGTGAGTATATTAAAATGTCATCAATGGATACGATCACCAACTTGTAGAAGTATGGTTTACATACCCAATTCATCAAATCCATAAATACAGCGGGAGCGTTTGTTAAGCCGAAAGACATAACAAGGAACTCGTAATGCCTATAGCGAGTCCCAAACGCTGTCTTAGGAATGCTTTCCTCTTGAATCCTCAGTTGATGATATCCAGATCCTAGATCAATCTTGGAATAAAAGTTGGAACCTTGTAATTGATCGAACAAGTCGTCGATCCTCGGTAAAGGATACCGATTCTTGATAGTTAGCATGTTTAGTTCCCTGTAATCTATTCTCCTTTGAAAGGTTCCATCCTTCTTCTTGACAAATAACACCGGAGCTCCCCAAGGCGAGAAACTCGGTCTAATAAATCCCTTGTCAAGCAGTTCCTGCAACTGAGTGAATAATTCTTGCAACTCAGAGGGTGCCAGTCTATATGGAGCTTTTGCCACCGGTGCCGTTCCTGGCACTAGGTCGATACGGAATTCCACTTGTCGTTGTGAAGGTAGTTCCAGCAAGTCTCCTGGAAAGACTTTGGGATATTCTTTCATTACAAGTATGCCTTCCACCTTGCGCTCCTCGGGCCTTTTTGTCAACCACACGGGTAAAAAAAACGATACATCCTTTTCTCAGACTCTTCCGAGCCTTCATACAGTTGTTGATCAGCAGCCGTGTATCGTGTTTCTCTCCGTGCACCAAGAGATGTTCTCTCGTCAGACAGGGGGGAAAAAGGATAATAGTTTTCGCAGCACAACTACTTCTGCTCGGTTGTCGGCCAACCAGTCTATGCCATAAGTTAAGTCGTAACAACCTAATTGAATGAGTGAAAGGTCGTTACTGAATTTCCGTGCTCCAAGTTCGAGTATGCATCCTTTGATGTCTTTCCTGACTTGACTAATTTACCAATGGCCAATCCTATTGAATGAGAGGACGTCTAGTTTACTTGACTCGACCAAGCATACTTTGAATTTTATGGGGATGAAGCTAATACCGACACCGGCATTAAACAACACCGATGCAACGGGTCGGTTAATAGAAACGTATCGGCGACCCTTAATGACTTCACATGACTCCGCTAATTCCTCATTAGCTAACTTGATAGAGCAAGACATGTTTAACCTACATGACTCTAATTCGTGTATATGCTTAGTATCTAAAGACACTAAGTTAAGCCGACGTTGGTATCCAAAGAATTGATCCATGATGGTTGTAGAGTAGAGCATACCCCTAGTCTTGCTTATTCACTAGCTTAGTTCATCCTTAGCCATCCATGCTCGTAGTGACCTCCTCGCCACAGTAAAAACCACTTCGTTCATTCTTAAATATAACTAACTCATTAGTTTCTGTTTTGTGCCCAGTCTCACCACATTGCTACTCTTGTCACTTTTGCAAGTGCCCTCATGATGAAAGTTTCACTTATCTCATTTCGAATTTTGACAAGTTATTAGCATACTTCTTGATGTCAGCTTTGTATCTCAGGGCTAAACCCCAAATGTGGCGCTCAGTGCGTTTGAATTCGAGTGTTATCCAGTATGCAACAATCCTTGAGAGATTGTAGAAGCGTCGGGGGTAACCAACAACATTTGTTCTAATCAAGATCGAGTTCTAGAGCTCGGTTCCCAAACTTGGAATTCTCCCGCTAGCGAGCAATACTCCTCTCGTGTAAGATCCTGGAGTTCTTCCATCGACATCCTCTTTGCTGTCTTACTCTCTATAGTTTGTACTTTGAGATTCCATCAAGTTAACGTCTCTCTCAACAGATGACTATTCATTTACCAAATCGTTTACTTATTAGCACCTTTGCTAGCATGGTTAACTGGCTCCATTTTCTTTATTTAGCGGATATAACTTACCGCACCTCTCGTATCGATGAGGTCTCACCACTTGTAATCCGGAGATGCCTTAGAATTAAAATCTGGTGTGACTGCATCTCCAAGTGTGGCATTGCTACTCGTTCTCGTCCCATCGGAATTTGAACCACTTGAACTACCGGTACCATCAGTTCCATTACTAGTGTCGACCTAGCAACCTCATGTTGTGCAATTTCCGCAACCTCATGTCGTTCCATAAAAACTTGAGTTCAACTTTAATAGTAGGGTGCTGATTAACTGGCCCTTCCGGACGTAGATTTTCTTATCGACGCTACGTTGTTTCAGATACATAGTATCATTGGGTCTAGGCTTTTATTTGGACAGATATAGCCTACCATGCGCCTAAGAATTAAGAATGTGATTGGTCATGGAAACCTCAAGACAACATTGCTCAGGTGTGTTTGAACAATGATATTCATGAATAAACGCATTCCAAAATGCATAGTACCTCTTGAGGGTATTAGCCATATGCCTAAATGGGAAAAGAAGTAATTCGTTGAGGAGGAGAAACCAAACGGTCGTCTCCAATTTTTACAACGTGTATTCCATACTTCCTGGATCTCGATCGTCCAAAGTAGGAAAAAAAATCCTTCGCCGCACTAGCCCGTGTGACGAATACGTTGATACCCCTTGAGCTCACGAGCTTTGACAAAATTGTTATAATTTTCATAGATGTCAAATAATACAATGAAGGGGTTGTAGCATGGCTCATGCCATAGCATCCCTTGGAATAAGACAAATATCGAACGACAGAGTTTAACGTAATCATCTCCGATAACTAAGATAAGGTAAGGTGTCATAGACACCAAAGAACCAGCCCATGTACAAGAATTTCGAGAATGTTGAGAAAAAATCCTCCATGAGTGGCTAACGAGTTTTGTTTGCTTTCGATGACTAGTCTCAAACGACTCGTGTTATAGATCAAATGTTAAGTGCAAACAATACGTGTAGTCTTCCTGTATCGTAGAGTGTTATAGTAACCGTTCCGGTTAGTGATCCACTAGATAGAAACTTGAACAACTTAGGAATTTCTTATGGCTAGTGATCATTAGCTTGACCCGCAGAGCTCACCAGGATTCCCATACACTTCAAGTTGTTATTACGTGGGCCCCCATAATAATAAATTGTCTTGTATGGTCACCCTAGCATTCTCTCGTTCAAGCAGTTGATCAGTCAAAGAGAGGACACTATTGTCTATATACTTTCAACACAGAAGGGACCTTCGTGATGGTCCACATGCTAACGCCCATTATCATTATTCGTGAAAGGGCACAATGTTAGCCGAAATAGGAATAAAAAGAATCCGTAACAATAATAACTGGAGGGGCACCTTTAAGATGAGTACTTCATCTTCCTTGTCTGGACGAGAGTGTCATCAATCACAATTAGTATGAGCCTCAGAGACCTCGTCCCACTAGTAGGGTTGTTGTCCAAGGCCGCCACCTCCGCCTCGTCGTCACTACCAGAGCCGGACATATACCATCCAAGGGAAAACAACCATCTTCCATGGGAACTATCTTCCATGGGATCAATGCTTTAGGGTCTCTCTCAGGGACCACGCCTGCCATAAGCTTCGTAATAGATGCGAGATCGTCATTCTCATTGCGTGAGTCAAGTGTAATAATAGGATTCGTAGTCGAAGTTATTTTCGTTCATGGCAAAATATTCCGTACAACACATATATAAATACATTATATACATAATCACTAAATCTCATGTTATTTTTGTTCTCGTGTTTCACATGTAATCCTTAATGTTTTCAGGTCTATTCCTTATTGACTATCATGTATTGATCCATATACGCTACTAGTGGTTGAGCCCTCGTGATAGATCCTCATGTTATGGTGACACAATGAAAACCTTTTGTAATGTTATCGACTTTGTTTTCATGTGAGAGCCCTTCGGTGATTGTAGACCAAACTTTGATAAAAGTTTTTCCCCGGTTCACTACAATCGGAGCTCTGATACCAATCTGTCACACCCTGCTAGTAGCGGAAGCGTATTGTGTGTGACGTAAGAAAGGTAATCATTGCATCCAAATGTATTAACAACATGAACCAACAACGATGCCATAGATATATAGTTTTCAACAAAAGATTACAAGTTTTCAACAACGTTTGACATAGCAAAGTTCTAAGTTATTTACACATAACAAAAGATAGCTTTTGACATAAAACATAGTGAGGTTTTGTCCCCTATATACCCATACGAAGTTGGGATATAAAAGACAAACCCTCCAAAAGTGGCCATCGTTGTCATTTGTTTTCCCGAATCCCATAGTGAGTCACCGGCTCAAGACCTGTTTCCTGAAATACATGTAGTTTTAAAAAGTCAACAAAAAGTTGAGTGAGTTCATGCAGTATTTGTTATCATGTGAAATCTCATAAATGTTATCTTGTAATCATGGTATGTTCTGATTCATTCATGGAGTCTGTTAAGGATCTATCAGTGGGTAGCGAGCCCCCTGACATAATGTACCATAAGCAAATAACCAAACCGAGAACACTTTGTCATCATTGGGATCACAAAAGCACTCCAGGGTATACCAACCAGGAGTGGGGCGTGCCTCAAGCCCAATAGATCTACACCTTTTGCACCTTGGTCACTATGTGATTAATGGTTACTAATGTTATCATCCTACTTATGTACATTGATCATGTTATCTTCTACTCCGTAACTAACATACCAATAGTTTTAGCATGTATTTCCCCTCGATGTTTTTGAAAACAAAACATTGAAATCAGTGAAAGGAGGGACATGAACTCACAAGTTTGCATTCCATGTCTTATGATATCGAAGTGAGCGTCCGTACGTGTCAATAACCTACATGTGTACTAATCTCGTTAGACACTAGGTCTTTCAGACCTCGTACAAGTTGTTCATCTTGTATTCTTTATTATGTTCTCGTTTGTCATTTTTGGAACAACTTTGTATTTTAGAGCGTTGATAGTTTACTCGCTCGATTGTTATGTGTATACATGTATTCTATTCGTATTGAATTCATAAGCGTATTCATGTATTCTATGTGTATTGACTTATGTGTGATCGGCTTCGTTCTTCACACGTCCTCGTGCAGTGCACGCATGTCATTGAGCCTTTGCTCATGTCATTGGGCCGAGCCCATGTCATTGGGCCGAGCCCATGTCATCTATGTTATCGTATCTAACCATGTTTTAATGTTATTGGGCCGAGCCCATGTCATTGGGCCGAGCCCATGTTATCTATGTTATTGGGCCTAACCCATGTTTTATTGTTATTGGGCTGAGCCCATGTTATCTATGTTATTGGGCCTAACCCATGTTTTATTGTTATTGGGCCGAGCCCATGTTATCTATGTTATTGGGCCTAACCCATGTTTTATTGTTATTGGGCCGAGCCCATGTTATATTGCCATTGGGCCCTAGCCCATGTATTAAGGAATTTGGGCCTAGCCCATTACTAACTTTGATAGGCCCAATTCTAACTTTATAAGTCCATTAACATAATCTTGCAATTTTTACCAAAATGTTACCAAGTGGCAAACTTTAAATAAGTTCATTTTTTTCTATGAAAAATACACGGTAAATTTAATAGTTTCGACTTTCCGGATTCGTGTTATCGGTCACTTACATATGTGCTCGTTTAAATGTCCAAAATATGTTATTTTAGACTCGACTTTGTAGAACTTGTTTACGGTGTCGATGCGCCCAAATTGTCGTCATCAAGTGTTATGTATTTCCATTTCGGCCATTTTATATAACTGTCCGATTTTACTAGCATTTCTTGGACCATGTAGGAACATGTTTGTGTCTTTATTTTGATCACCCTATAGGTATCTAATACATACACATATATAGCACATATACACATACTTGATATGTCTCAAAATATATAATTTTTCTTACCAAAAATTATACTCACACATTGTTATATTTTTACCCATTTATTTTTGTAAAAAAAAAAAATAAGTTTAAGTTCATAAGAACTTCTTGAATATTTAAACCTTAAATATTCTCATCAAAGTTTCCGTAATGACGTTTAAGACCACTAATCGCGTTTAACATTGTTAATCACCCTTTAATCCCATTTTTAATCGCGATTAGATTTTTAGAAAAATTCGCCATAGTTTCCCCTAAACTATGACGTTTCCCACGTTATAAAAACGCGTTTAAATCATGTTTAAACACATAATCATAATCAATTTCCAAGTCAAGTTTCATTACACCAACTTTGCATCCATGATTTATACACTTTTCCTCCTTATTTCCATGGACTTTTATAAGTATATTTTTTTTAACAACTTGGTTAAAAATAATGAAGTCTTCACATATTTATTAGGATCTTAAAGACACCATTTTCATTATATTTTCTAATCAAAATCTCCTCTTTAAACTCTTGTTTCTTTATGAGATCTTTTAAATACATAATTAGTTCATGGAAGTGAGTATGATGATCTTACAAGATTTAAACATATTCATGTTTAAATCATATATTTATGTTCATCATGGTAAGATGAACACAAATATAAAATACTACATGATATTAACAACATGATCATCATAAATATAACCTTTAACTCACTAATATTAACAAAAATAACATAATCATCATGAACATATTAACACTAAACAACATAAATCAACACATAATACATTCATATTTAGTGTTTATTAGCTTTGTGTTTAGGGTTTTTGATTATGTTAAGTTTTAAATTCAAGATAATCAACTTGTACAATAATAATCTACTAATAATATGGATCATAAATATGGTGATAAGAAGACTCACAAAGTGCACAAGCTAGATTAGATAATAAGAAGAAATATTAAGCTCCAAATATGCTCCTAATGATGCTCCATGTATAACCTTTGCATAAGTGATCTTGTAGTGGCTAGAATGTGAGTGAATATGGTATTCTAAGGTGGTTTAATTGTGGTGATTTGGTGCCCTATTTCCAGCCGTGAATGAGAGAAGAAACAAAAGGGTTTTTGTTGCAAGTTTTGATAAGAAATAAAGGTAAGTTTAGGTTATAATGATCATACTTCCCTTAGTCAAAACTTCATGTCACAAGGCCATACTTAAGACCTTACCTTCTTTGAAAATGTTGGGCAAATTGGTGAGGCCACATGGGCCCACCATGAACGTAAGTTAGAAAGGGGGAAAAGGTTGTGTTAATTTTTTTTTTATAAACTTAATAAACATGTGATAATATTTGTTAATTTGCTAGATATTTTAGTCATTAGTTTAAATAGGGTTTAATAGTAGTTTAGGCTTTCGATAATTCCAACTAATTTATTAGTTTAATGGGTATTAATTTTGAATGGCAAAAATGCCACTAGTTTACTCGTCGGTTCGGTACCGGGTGATATATTAGAGGTGTAATATAGTACCGGGAGCTATGGTTTTAAATTACCATTGATGCTATGACATTTATTTAGGGTGCTTACGACGCCAAAATATGGTTAACTAGTTCGCTAGACTAGTGTAAGTTGCATTTTGATACCTTAAATGCTTTCTGTTTAGGCGTCGGCTAGTTTACGGTACTTTTGCGTCGTACCGACGAAGTTTTGTCGCAAGTTGTTATTCCACCGTCAAGTGATGCATGAAGTGATTTCGAGTTCTAAACTTAGCTTAACTAGTTCACTAGAGTTTCCATTTGGTTGCTACGATGACGGAAATTTTGCTTACTAGTTCGTCGAGTTGCTAACGAACTAGTTTAGTGCATAGCGGCGTAACGCCGGAAACTTGTGATTATGAACATTCCTTTGATATCATCTCATTGTTTTAGTGTGCTTTTCATCAATTGACATTATTCCGAAGTCCCGGAAATGCTTTGTTATAGGTTCGGACGCGTTAAAAATACTATATTTTAAGCCGAAACGGACATTTTTGAGATTAGGGTGTTATACCGGAAAGTCTTGTTTCTTTGCAAGATGTGTTTTCATAATAATGTTTTCTTATATAAATGGACTCATTTATGTTATCCGAGTGTCGTTTTTCAGTGTTTCGGTCTGATTTCACGGTTTGCTGGCATGAATAGTGTAACCATGAATAGTGCACGCAACACTTTCTACCAACATTTTTAGGACATTGTTTTTTTTTTTTTTTTTTTGGTTTCGCCTTACGACTAAAACCAACATATGTTTTAGGTTTGTTTTCTTGTCCTAACACTGTTATCTAGTATACGACACGGTTACGTAATTAAATTACGCTAAATGCATGAGATTTAGAAATATAAATAGTGATTAGATTGTACGGAATTACCAGTTATTTGCCAGTTGTTACATTACAAGCTAGTTTGTTTGACTTGCAAGACAAACATACTACTGTGAATGAGAATTTGGGTGACTTGCAAAGTAAGCACGAAGCTTTGCAAGAAAAGTATGATGTGACTTTTATTCACAATCAGAAATTGACTGTGGACCTTTCCAAATGCACAGAAGCCAATATGTTTTATGAAAACCCTGAAAAGGAGTTTAAATCGGTAATCGAAAAATTAAAGAAAGATAAAACCGAACTAATTAAAATGGTTTCCAGAAAACAAACGGACATTAATTTGTATATATCTCGTCTTGAGACAATGCAAAAAGAAATGGCTTGTGTAAAAACGGAAAGTGAGGCAATCCAACTCAAGCTAGATAGCTATTTGAGTTCTAGCTATGTGTTGGATCACATCATTGATGTCCAGAAGGAGAAAAGGGATGTCACGTGCATAGGCTATAAGAACTGTCCACCTCCAGTGAGACATAATTATGATGCCATGCCGGATGAGGAGGACAGGGTATTCTTTGAACCATCTGTGCCTCTAGATGTGAAAGAGTTTGCAGCGGGACTCGGATACCAGAAAGAAGTATCCTCAGATTCAGATGGGTCAGCAGATACATTTGTAACTGCTGAACAGAATCAGGATCCCCCAGTTGTGATTGAGGATGCTGATTCTTCTGATGATGAATCTGACGATACTGATTCAGCAAAGTCTGATGCGGTAGCCAAAAATGAGAACATACCTCTCGAGAATCATATTCTATGTGATCCTCCTGCTAAACCCGCTAAGACTGTTGCAATCGAGTCCTCGTCTAAAGAAGAGTCGGAGAGTGTGAGTTTGCTGTACACTCTTGTTGGTGATGATAAAATCTACTCTGACAAAGATTTTCCTATTAAGAATGTTAATCAATCTTTAATAAGTAAGGTCTTTGAAAATTCGACAAGTAAGTTTTTGGGAAAGACAGGACCACGTGTTACAGTTACACAGTGTCCTCCTATTCCAAAGGCCGAAATTCGAAAACAATTTGGCAACAAGAAATTACCAATAGTGCAGAAACAGCAAAATCACGCCAAGCCAAAAGCAAAATCACTGGCTCAAACTCAAAAGAAGCCGAATCAGAAGAAAAACAAGAATGTAAACTTTGTGAAGTCGACAGGAACGGACAAAATTGAAACGTTTGAAAATAAATCTAACTTAGATTTTGTCAAGAAAGCTACTGTTCTGAAAAGAAATGAACAAAACAGTTCAAAGCCTAGTACCTCGGGTTCACAAAGTTCAACGTCATCGGCTAAGAGATCACATGATACTTCGGGGTTTGTAGAACGAAGATCATGTTTTGAGTGTGGAACAATTGGACATATAATTAGAAATTGTCCATATCTTCATAAGCAAAAAGAAAAGGTTGATGTTCCCCGTGACCAGACTGACCGTAAGCAATCTGTTTCTGTAAAGTAAGATCCCCGCCTTGTAAAAGAAAGGGAAAAGAAACAAAAACGCCAACAGGTCAAGAGAATTGAAAAAGCAATTAAAACCGATGTGGTTAACAAAACAGCTGTTTCTGTAAAACCAGACAATTCAAAAACTTCAGACAATCAAGAAGTTAAAATTTTAAAGAAAGACACTGGTAAAACAAAACAGACATGGAAACCTAAATCGGTTACTGAATCAGGGGGGCCATCACAATTCACCAACCATCAAAGACAAGAAGTTATTGTCATTGATGAAAATGGAAGACCCAAGACCACAATGGCTTGGGTCCCCATCTCCAACTAATTCATTTGAGTTCATGTGCAGGGTGTTCCAGGAGGAACTATCAGTAGTCATTGGATTGTTGATAGTGGGGCATCCAGGCACATGACATGCGACATGAAGCTTCTCTACGACGTCAAATCTATTAGAGGAGGTTATGTTGCTTTTGCTGGAGATAAAGGTGGTTATATAACGGGTGAAGGAATGATATCCAACGGGATTGTCAGCTTTGACAAGATCAACTTTGTGCAACAACTTGATCACAATCTTCTTAGTGTTTCTCAAATCTGTGACAAGCAGTTCTCAGTACACTTTGATGCTAATGGATGTTATGTGCTGAAACCCGGCTTCAAAATTCCAAAAGAATGGATTCTCTTGTCAGCTCCAAGGATTAATGATTTGTACGTCCTTGATATGAGCCAAGCTATTACTACGTCTGCACAAGCAACTTGTTTCGTGTCCAAAGCCACAGAAAAAGACACTATCTCTTGGCACAGACGAATGGGTCACATTCACTTACGCAAATTGAATCATTTGGTATCAAATGAGTTGGTGAATGGTGTTCCCCTCAAAAATTTCCATCTTCAAGATGTCTGTGTTTCGTGCCAGAAGGGAAAACAAACGAAGAAGAAGCACCCTACAAAGAAGATCAACACGGTGGCAGTTCCTCTTGAACGTTTGCACATGGATTTGTTCGGTCCTGTCAAGCACAAGAGTATTCGGGGTGATCAATACTGCCTCGTGATAACTGATGATTATTCAAGATTTTCTTGGGTTGCGTTCATGGCACACAAGAGTGAAACCTTTGGCATTATCAAAAACTTGATCATTCAGATTGAGAATTTGTATAAGTTGAAGGTTAGGCGGATACGTAGCGACAATGGTACTGAATTTAAAAATCATTCTATGGCGGAGTTTTGCACTTCAAAGGGTATTCTTCACGAGTTTAGTGCAGCTTATACTCCTCAACAGAATGGCGTCGCTGAACGTAAGAACCGCACATTGATCGAGACTGCTAGGACAATGTTGGTAGAGTCGCAGTTGCCCATTCCATTCTGGACTGAAGCTGTGGCCTCTGCATGTTATACATTGAACCGAGTCCTTACAGTCAAAAGGCACAATAAGACCTGCTTTGAGCTTCTTCAAAAACGGAAACCAGATTTGTCTTATCTTGAACCGTTTGGAGCTCCATGCACAATCATCGATCCTAATGGAAAGTTTGGGGCAAAAGCAATTGATGACTACTTTCTTGGGTATGCCACCCCTAATTTACGAGTCTGGAATCTAGAGACTAAAAGGGTCGAGGAATGGTCTGAGGTCAGAGTACAAAGGCACACTTTGCCAGTCAAATGTCCTGGTCAACCTTGGATGTTTGAGTACGATGACTTCTTCAATTCGATCAATGTTGAAGCCGTTGAAGAAAGTGCTGCGGCTAGGATGTTTGTCGAGAGTGACAATGCAACAGTTTCACCGGTGGTTCGTCCAATTCTTATTAATCAAGAACCATCTTCTTCGGTGAACAATAATACTCTCAACAATGAGGATTTTCATGATGCAAACGAATTGAACGAATCTTCAGAGGATGATGAATTTCTAGATGCAGATCAAGAAGCCCCAACAACAGCAGTTCATGGTACTTCAGAGGGTACTCCTCCAGTGGATGCCCATAGAACAGCTGAGGCTACTGCATCATCCTCTTCGTCAATTCCGGGCCTTGATTTGGTTGTTGATCTTAATCTTAACAACGTGGGTATAAATATTCCAGTTCCAGATAATCCAGAAATAAGGATTCATAATACCCATCCTCAACAAAACATCATTGGAAATGTGCAAAGTGGCATTCAAACAAGAAACATGTTGCGAAACAACAACAATGCAGGCATGTATGCAGCTATTCGAGAATCCGGGCAACAAAATGATTGGTCCTTCGCGTGTTATGTCTCACAGGAAGAACCATGAACGTGGAAAGAAGCCTTGAAAGATAACTCTTGGGATGAAGCAATGCAGGAAGAACTGCAACAATTCCAGAAGCTGGGTGTCTGGAAACTCGTAGAGAAACCTGCTGGATACAAGAAGATTGGTACCCGTTGGGTTTTCAAATGCAAAAAGGATGTCCGCGGAGTTGTTATCCGAAACAAAGCACGTTTAGTCGTTCAAGGTTTTCGTCAGATTGAAGGGATCGACTATAACGAAGTGTATGCACCTGTTGCACGTCTTGAAGCAATTCGAATCTTTCTAGCCTATGCGTCCTTCAAAGGATTCAAGGTTTATCAGATGGACGTGAAAAGTCCTTTTTTACATGGTGTGGTTGAAGAAGAGGTGTACGTCGAACAGCCTCCAGGTTTTGGAGATCCTATCCACCCCGATCGGGTTTGGTTGCTCAACAAAGCTCTCTATGGTCTACATCAAGCACCGCGAGCTTGGTATGCAACCTTATCTCACTATCTGCTGGAGAACGGTTTTCGAAGAGGTCTTATCGACTGTACTCTTTTCATCAAAGAACAAGATGGAGATCTTCTTCTGGTACAGGTATACGTTGATGATATTATTTTTGGTTCTACTAATGATGTCTTGTGTAGGAATTTCGAGCGCATTATGCAGGATAAATTCGAGATGAGTGCTATGGGGGAAATGACCTTCTTCTTGGGCCTACAAGTACAACAAACTGAGTCTGGGATATTCATCCATCAGACTAAATATGTTGGCGACATCTTGAGCCGGTTCCAGATGTCTGATGCAACGCCCATTGGTACCCCATTGCCAACTAATCACGGAATTACTCCAGATTTGAAGGGAGAAGCTGTTAGTCCCTCAAACTATCGCGCAATGATCGGATCTCTTATGTACCTCACAGCATCAAGACCAGATATAATGTACCCAACGTGCCTGCTTGCCAGATATCAAGTTAATCCGAAGGCTTCACATCTTGCAGCTGTTAAAAGGATTTTTCGTTATTTGAAGGCGTACCCTGACACCGGTCTGTGGTACCCTAGGGATAATAACTTTGAATTGGTAGCTTTCAGTGATTCTGATTTTGGCGGATGCAAAATCGACGGCAAATCCACAACGGCTGGATGTCAGTTTTTAGGAAATCGCCTAGTCACATGGCAGTGCAAGAAGCAGACGTGTGTCGCTACATCAACATGCGAAGCTGAATACATTGCTGCCTCAAGTTGTTGCTCCCAAGTTCTTTGGATCCAACAACAATTGCGGGACTACGGTTTTGAATTCCTAACTACTCCTATTTACGTTGATAATTCTGTTGCTTTAGATATCACTAGAAATCCTGTGCAGCACTCAAAGACCAAACACATCGAAATCAAATATCACTTCATACGTGATTGCTTTGAGAAAAGGCTAATCGATGTTGTTAAGGTCCACACCGATGACCAACGTGCCGACCTTTTTACCAAAGCTTTTGACAAATCTAGATTTGACTTCTTATTATTGGTAAACGGCATTAAGGTCAAGCAAGAGTAAACCAACATCGGAAAATAATTTTTGTAAATATCTTTGTGTCTTTTAAATTTGTCTTAGTTTGTTGATTTTAGGGGGAGTAAATCCAAAAATCGGAAAATCCAAAAATCCAAAAACATTGAAAAATTCAAAAACACAAAAACAATAGAAAAACAAAAATGAGTTTCCTGGCGAGCAAAAGAGAAAATGATAGTACATCAGTGGTCTATCCAAACCTCTTTAAACCTTAAAATGAAAAACGATAAGCAGCTCTATATAAGATGTATCGGTAGGCTCACAATCATTTTAAAGTGTGCAGGGTGATATAAATCTTAATCGACTGAAGACCAGGTGGGAACCATTCATTGGCATATGGTCTTAGTACTGAAATTTCGTTTGATAGATTGCCGAGGTTCTGAAATATTCGGTCTTTATGCTGCTTATCATCTGGGTATCATGGTTGTATCTTTTACCGAAAAATAACGGGGACGCAAGTCTAGATCTTCCATGATACTATACATACGTGTACATATTACATACTGCATTCGACCTCAATAAGTGATAAACAATCACATGTCCATATCAAATAAGTGATAAAATATCACATTTATCCGGGTGTCAAGTTCGTCTCTCTGCTGTACGGAAGTACTGACCTGTTCACGGACTTGCACCTGTGCCCTCATGCATATGAAAATCAAGTTCCTCATCAATAAGTGATTATATCACATAGGGCTTGTTTTCAAATCAAAATAAGTGAGAATCTCACATCATATACGGTCAAACAGATGATAATCGGTATACTCACCGGTAAGATGAACCCTCGTGCATACCTTGATATGGGAATGTGTCGTGATGTGGATGAACACCGGTCCGTAAGTATAAATCATACCTTAACGTATCTCCTAAACATGATTACATCTGATAAGTTGAGCTTAAGTGGACAACAATACCGATAATTGTTATAGGATGCTTATCTTAATGTTAACTAACTGAACAACAGGAGCGTTTGGCATGACCGTACACTGATATGATTCTCTTACCCTCGAAACTCGCAAAAAGAATGTCTGTATATATTTATTTACTGCTTTCAGTCTTTACATTTGAAAAATTCAAAAATACCAAAAAGATTTTATTTCTGCTTTATTTTCGATCGTACGATGTTGGAACTCTAGTCTTCGTTACCTGAAACCTGACTGAAAACCGAACTGACTAAATCTTCATAAACGGTCGAAATTTGCATGTTTTGAAAGTTAAAGACTAAAATTGACAAATTTATTAAACTTTCAAACTGTCGGACGGTGTTTGATTGTGACATGGTCATTCGTGTGTCATTTGTTTATACTATATTCCAAGCAGTTGTTCTCATTACGCGTTTAGATTTCTGGCATGTGCAGATTCTAAAGGCTAGGAGAACATGGTCGATGACGAGCTTCAGAATGAAGATACGACGTGAAGGCGCTCAAAAGATGAAAATGATCGAGTTGCCGCTGACCATCATCAACACCACAAGGATCTCACTTCATAAAGATCAAGTATTTCACGAGCATAACTCAAGGGGGAGCTTATGTTAAGGGGGAGTTTGTCAACACACTTCCTACATGATACGGGTAGTTTGTTGATACACTCTCTTCTTTCAAGACGTGAAGACTTTGAAGATCCTCCGACATTGAAGACTTGAAAGGACATCAGAGTCTTGAAGACATGAAGATCAATGATGATCAAGATCGAGACAAATCTGCAACCATCGAAGATCGAGACAAAGCTACAGCCAAGGGGGAGTTTGTTGGTGCACTTGTGTCTGTACTTTGTCTGTATTCGGTCACGATGTAAACGATGTCCTTGTCAGTCCTGTAAATTGACCAAGTCAACCGTCCTCCTGGTTTGACTTGGACCAACAGTTAGAAAATGTTTGTAAATGTTCTGTGTCGAAGGATAGCTCATCGAAGGATAATGTAGATCCTTCGATGGCCTCGAAAGATATGTTACGAAGGATAATGTTGGACTTCGAAGGATATGCCATCCTTCGAAGTATATGTAGATCCTTCGAACACTTTGTCATCGATAGATGATCCTTCGACCATCTATCGAATCCTTCGGACAGACAACCAATGCTGGGTATATATATACCCATGTATTGTGTGTTCAAAAAAAGACTTGAGAGACTTGTGAGATAGATGCACATAGTGAGTTGAGAGCATTCTGTCCAACACACACACACACACTAGAGAGTTTACAAAATACATTTGTGAACATTGTGCTTGTATCCGGAACCTTCATACGTATTAATACAGTGGTGTTAATCGGTGAACTTTGTGTGTTTGTGTTTATACTTGTTTCATCTCGGTTTGCTTGCTAGCTTCACTACAAGAAAACTGGGTTTTTAGTACGCACAAAAGCGTCCTAAAATGCTATTTTATAGGACCTTTCATCTAATAGGACCAACGGTAAAAGCGTTTCATGTATAGGGGTCGTAATAAGTCCCGAAACTAAAAAAGCGTCCTAACATCTCAAATAAGATTATGAAACCAATTTTATAGTCGTGTAATATGTATTTGAACAACCAAAATAGTGTCCTAATAAAAACATATTAGGACACTTTTACGATGTTCTAACATGTGCTTACATACTTTTAATCTTTTGATACACTTACAAGTGTCCTTAGAAATTAATTGATAGGACCCTTATCATGTAACATTATAGTTTATTTAGTACCAAGAAAATGGTCCTAATATACCAAATAAGATTATGAAACCAATTTTATGGTCGCATAATATGTCTATAACTACAAATAAAAAGCCATTCAATGGCATACAAAAAGTGTCACAAAAAACCAAAAAAGTGCCACTAAAGACCCTAGTTAGAATGAGCGGCACACAAAAGAAGTGCCACTAGAAGTGGTGTCACTAAAGCCTTTTAGTGGCACTTTTTAATCCACCATTACAAGCGTTTAGCCTTTTAGCGGCACTTTTTTATATGCCACTACAACGTTTAGTGGCAAATAATTTTTGCCACAAAAATCACATCAAATTAATGCAATTTTAGTTTTTAATATTAATATTAATTAAATAAAATTATTATTTATTAACAATCTAAAACAAAAATAGAGCCATAAAATGTAGAAATCATAACATCATTAGTTCAAATAAAAGTTAGATCGTCTTCCGAACATTCAAACGTTTACAAACTAATGTCTAATAAGTAGCAAACTAACTCTAGTGTTTGAATAAAACTAACAAATGTTATAATAAAAACTCAAGACTTCATTGCCTTCATGAACCTTTTTTGCAATCTTCATGTGTAATGATCCCCATGTTAATTCTCTCTTAGCAATCATATTCCCACATCATATTTCTTCCTGCACTTACTGGTGCGACATCAACCAACTCATTGTATTCAACCTGAAATTTTACGATTAATGTTAAATCGATTAGCTCGTGTAACTATAGTTATTAAAGATGCAAGAGCAATTAATAAAAGGCAACCTCACCTTTTTTAACGTTGGTTTAAGCTATTCAACCAAAGATTGTGTGGCTTTTTCAGTACCGCTTATTGGTAGTTAGAGCAAGTAGTTGATATCTTAGAGCATAACTTCATATCTTAAAGGTTGAAACTAAAATTAGAATATCTAAAAGTAATCAACAATATAGCTAAGTGTATATTTAAATGATAACCCATACCGCGCCAGAGGCGACTCTTCCACCACATAGTAAAACAGACCATCCGAGCGTCCACTAGCTGTTGCATACCTGCAAAAAAAAAAAAAAAAAAAACAAAATCCGCTAAAACGTCCAAACTTATATACATATATTTAGTTTGAGTTGGTATGGTATCAGTAAAACCAAAAACCAGATTCATGCAACTAAAACGACAAATTTACCACTAATTCAAGAAAAGGAACCAAGGTATAAAAAGTTGTGCAATCTATACAATTACATAATACGTAAAATTTTAAGTTTCATTTACATTGTAGCAGAAGGTTTGTCACCATCTGGATTTAACCTCTAATTCATATGATTTTTAAGCAGTATCCAAACCCCAAGCAACGAAAAATACTTTCTTTCCTACAAAAAAGTTATGCTATTAATAGTGATAGAAACTGGAAAATTTAAGAACAAATTTAATACGTAGGTGACACGTATGCACACTTTTTTCTCACTCATAATTGCCCAAAAGAGGGGTGATGGTAGGGGCTTGGTTCGGCAAACTCGCGATCTTCTTCATTAAGGTGTTCGACATTCATAGCTAAAGTTTTCATATCCAAATATCTTTGTCGGTTTTTCTTAACGGTGACGATTTCGGCCAAATTTGTAGTTAATCGTTTGATGCCTTCTTTGAAAGTGACTGTTATATCGCCAAATTGTATACCTTTATTTTTAGCCCCCGCTTTGTTGTTCCTCCCCGGTGGGCGTGGAAGTTCCTCGTCCGGGTCGAACTCGTCATCGGGGTTGTTAAGATTGATTCTCATACGAGCGTTGGAACTACCTTGGCGAACATCTTGAGACGAAGAAGTCTTGGTTCGTTTCGATGATGGACCATCAACCACTAAAGGAACCAAGTGCCACTTTGTAGATTTTTTCTAGATTTTTTCTAAATCTCTTGAAAATACTCGTCCATTGTATAGTTGTAAACATCAAAGTCACGTTGTCCGCTTTTTCGATTAGGCCAATTTTTATTATAAAGATTACAAAATAAACCGACTTTTCGACGAATTTCGTTCCAATGACCCGAATTAGGCCCATTGTGTTTGTGATCGGGTAAATCCCAACCGCCAGCCCCGTATTGTTCGTATGAGTCGAACTCAAACGAGGGTCGGTAATCACCTCTTTGATCCATAATTCGTCGCAATACGCATATTATAGGTCGAGTTAGTGTTGGTTGTCGATGACGGTTTTGTGACATTAGTATTATTCGACACTCTTTTACGTCCCGCCGCAACGCGGGGTGTGCTTTGGGGATTTTTCAAAGAAAAAATTGTTATGCATATGGTTATCGTAACGTTAGCTTTGGGGGTTTTCCAAAAAAAATTTTGATTTTTTTTTTACTTTTCACTCAAAAGTATTTTATAAATTACTTTTAACCCAAAACTATTTGTTTTTTACTTTTAACCCAAAACTTTTTATCTTTTACAATCTATCATCATAACTTATTTTACTTTCAACTTTGGTCCTTTATAGTTTTCATTTTCCGCAAATTTTGCGCTCTATGCTTGGTTCTAAATTTTGTGACTTAACACATCACAGCGTGCGTTTTTGGCTTAACGTTTTTATGTTTCGTTCTAAATTTTGCGAGTTAACACGACGCAACGTGCGTGTGTGGGTGAACGTTTTTACATCGTTTATTTTTACCCCGTTTGACAGGTTTAACATAACGTGTGGGTCGTAGATCGACTTAGTTATAAATAAAGAATCCCCGCCGCATTGCGGCGGGTCGTAATCCTAGTTATAAGTTAAATGTCATTAATAAATATTTATTGATAGACAGTGTGAGTAAATTAAAAAAGAGTAAATTACAACTTTTGTCATTTATGTTTATACAAAATTGCAGACGGTGTTCTTTGCCTTTAAAATTGATAGGTTTTATACTTTATGTTTTAAAATCTTACACGTTATGTCTTTTAGGCCTAACCCAATTCATTTTTTCAGTTAAATAAGAAAATGTACATGTCACGTTAGGGTAGATATGTCATTTGCTAATTCAGTTATCTTTTGCCCTAATATAAACCATCCTAAACTTTAGTCTTTCACGTTTCCCCCAAATTGAAATCACCACAACCTAGTGACACCACCACCACCTGTTCATCACCCCCAAATTGGTAATGATGATGGTTAACCTGCTGAGCTAGCACGTTACATCTGGGACTAACGGACTTGTGTGGGATGGCGATGTCATCTAGACAAATGTTGCAGTCAAACCCGCCTGAAGAACAGCTTTCAGATTCGTCAATCGACTCTCTTGAGGACTTCCGCTTGTTCAAAGAAGCATCATCTTCTCTGTTAAAGTTGTTTTGTTCCAGCGTTTCTTGTACGTATCGCTCCATGGCCATTTGATTCGTAATCGATGGTATATGAAATCTGAAATAGATAATATAAACCTATAAAGATATTTAGAAATTCAGATTAAAAAAATGCTATTTTTATACATTATGCCAACCAAAATGTGAGTAGTACATGAATAAATATCTATGTGATCATGTAATGCAGTAACTTGGCATTGGAGTACACTCGATCTACTCACATAACCACTCGATCTGCTTCATGAATTTGGGATTACATATATATGCAATTTGACAAAGTAAAGTAAAGTGCAGGTTTTGGGATATTAAAATGATGTGTTAGAAAAAGTGGCGATTTGGTGGTGAAGATGATTAGGTTTTTTGTTTTATTTATTAAAAAAATTTTAAATAAATGAGTAAAAAGACTAAAATACCCTTATGTTATTTGATTTAACAAAAAAAGCTAACTGGGTTAGGGCTAAAGCATATAACGTATAAGATTTTAAAACATAAAGTACAAAATCTATCAATTTTAAAGACAAAGGACACCTCCTGCAATTTAATGTATAGATAAAGGACAAAACTCGTAATTTACTCATTAAAAAATATAAGTTAAATATCACTCAATATTTAGCAGTTTCGTTTTCTAACAATTGTTATAGAACATTATCTATAGCCATCCAAACAGGTATTTTCTAATAACATGTAATATCGGGGTGAGCTTCTTTTAGGGATGAGTATTTGGTATCGGGTATTGGTATCGAATTATACTAAATGGGTATCCACTTTTTGGTGTTTTCGGTACCGGTTCGGTATGGTACCGTTATTTTACAGAATTTTGCCTTCAAATACCGATCTCGTACCGATGCCATACCAAACATTTTCAGTACCAGTACCCATATTTGGCGAATTTCGGTACTGGTATTTTTGGTACCGGTACCGAGCTTATCCCTACCTTCTTTTAATTGAAGGCAAATAGTATACTTTCATCGAGCCCGAGACTTTGTTTTCTACTAACCATCACCACTCACCACTACCACCACCACCGGCCACCACCACCATTCACCATCACCACCAGCCACCACCACTACTCACCACCACTCACCGTCCACCACCACCGACCACCACCACTACTCACCACCACCACCACTCACCGCCCACCACCACCACTCACCGCCCACCACCACCACCACTCACCACCACCTATCACCACCACCACCACTCACAACCACCAATCACCGGCCGCCACCACCACCACCACCGGCCACCACTCACAACCACCACCGCCAGCCACCACCGTCGCCGGCCACCACCATAGTCGACCACCACCACCGCCGGCCACCACCACCCCTCACCACCACCACCACCCCTCACCCCCACCACCACTCACCACCACCGGCCACCACCACTACTCACCACCACCGGCCACCACCACCACTCACCGGCCACCACCACCACTCACCACCACCACTCGCCGGCCACCACCACTACTCACCACCACCACCACTCACCGGCCACCCCCACCGGCCACCACCACTACTCACCACCACCACCACCACTCACCGGCCACCACCACTCGCCACCACCACTCACCACCACCACTCACCGGCCACCACCGCCACTCACGGGTTAATAACCTAGTGTTATTATAAAACTCTAGCGAATAAACGTCATGTAAAACTTATGTTTTACGACTTAAATATCAAATGTCCTATTACTGTGTATTATAATAACATCATAATGATTAAGCGTCCTATAAAGGTTAAAGTTATAAGACCCTAGGGTCAAGTGTCCTATTAAGTTATGTTATAATAGAACTATAGCGAATAAACGTCCTATAAAACTAATGTTTTATGACTCAAATATCAGGTTTCCTATTGCAGTGTATTATAATAATACCACAATGATTAAGCGTCCCATAAAGGTTAAATTTATAAGACTCAAGTGTCAAGTGTCTTTTTAAGTTATATTATTATAAAACTCTAGCGAATAAGCGTCCTATAAAACTAATGTTTTATGACTCAAATATCAAGTGTCCTATTACGTTGTATTATAATAATACCTTAATGATTAAGCGTCCTATAAAGTTTAAAGTTATAAGACCCAAGTGTCAAGTGTCCTATTAAGTTAAGTTCTAATAAGACTTTGACTATAAAGGGTCCTATAACACTGGATATTTATGACTTAACTACAACGTGTCCTATTAAGTTATATTATAATAGGACCTTAGATGATCAAGTGTCCTAATACAGTAACATATAATGGGACATTAACAATTAAATGTCCTATAAAGTACTTTATTAGGATCTACATTTTAAGTGTCCTATTAAATTATATGATAATAGGACCCTAAAAATCATCCATCCTATTAAATAGTTTTTTAGAACACTAGTTTCGTAGAGTATATTATAAAAGGACCTCAAAAGTTCATTAGTCATATTAAATAGTTTTTTAGGACCCTCTTTTACAAGCCTCCCACAGAAAAGGTCCTAAAAAGCCATTTTTGTTGTAGTGCTTGGATTCCGCACTCGCTAGTGAGTTAGTATAACAAGGTTTAGGTTCGTCATCCTCCGAGAAGGGACCTACAAAAATAGTTCAAATTTGTTCCCTGTCTAAGATCTAGGGTTTTATTATAGCTTTTGAAGTTAACAGATTTAATTCTTACGATTTCTATTCGAACATGTGATGATTTTATCGCAAAACATAACGTAACGAAGATGAATCTTGTGGTTTGTTCGAAGCCTAGGCAAGTCAACCTCTTCGGTTCCACCTTGAATGGGCCTTCTATGAATTGAAGATGACAAATGTGGTATGTGTTCTTTAATTTAGGGTTTTATTTCCGTAAAGAATTTTGCTTTTTTACACTGAAATTAATTATTATGTGTATCTTGCAGCTATCAGCCAGCTGGAATTATATATATAAATCAGGCCCATATTGAGCATGAATTTATTTTTAACCTTATCTTTATGTTTATATTTCTCAGGTTTGTTTAATTGATGTGGGTGGACGTTATGGTAGTCAAGGTGTCCATGTACAAAATGCTTTAGGTAAAATATCATTATATACATTAATCACAATCCCAAACACTTTCTCAACACCGAGCTGTATTACAATTCACGTGTTGTTGGGGAGCATTATGAGAAGCCTGACCTTATACTTGCAGTTGTTGCTTACCATAGAGGGACGTGTGACAATGACCTTATCAGTGTTTGGATCTGTAAATATGAAGTTCTTACTTTTTGTTTAGTTTTGGGAGATGAAGATGATGCAAGCTGCGGATTTCACCGTGGCTCTGAGACAATTTCATCAGTTATTGTTCATAATTTCATTTCATGGGTATGAATTGGTAAGTTATTATATTTATTGTTTATTTTCTACTTTTCTAGGGTTATTCATTAGTAACATTCATCAAGTTTTGGTATTTTGGTTTTAAACCAAGTCGAGTTCGAGCAAACCTTCGCTTGGTTTGGTTCGCTCAGCTTGTTTTGACTCGTGACCAACCTTATATCTAATAGTATGTACTTAATGAAAAGAATTTCTGATGAAAAGTGTGACAACAGATACGCGATGTGTTTTAGAAAGTAAACATACGTGATGTGCTTTAGAAGTGGTGGTTGTTGATGGAGATGGTGTTGGGGAGTGTTGGTGGAGAGCATTTGATTTGGAAACAGGTCAAATAGGGTCAGTTGTCCAGCAATTATGTTTTTTCCATAAATTTTGTAAATAGTTAATATTTTAAATCATCAATCATTTGTATGAATGAACATATTCAAGTTCAAAAAAAGTGATGAATACTGAATTATTAGTTGTATGGTATTTCAATGTCTTTGAAAACATGTTAGGTTCAAAAACATGATATTAGGTAACTTAATTTACAAAAGGAATATATGATTGATTTGGAGTCTGAAAGAGGGAAATCATAAATTATTCTTTTAAAAGTTTTCTGGATGAATCTGATCATGTCTTTCTTTCAGGTTCTTTTGTGAATCGGTTTTCTTTCTTTGTGTAGTGAGAATCCTTCACAAGAGGAGATAGTTGCAGCCTCTGGAACAGCAGCTGAAGTTGCAGTCAAAGTTGCAATGGCTGCAAAAGCCGCGGCTCAGGAGAAGGCAATAATAGCGGCCAAAAGCTATGTCTGCTCAAAGAAAGCGTTACGAGTTGGTAGTAAGTTTTGACGAAGATGGTCAGGAGGTACCATCTTTTGTGGAACAACTGAAGAACAAAACAAAAAAAAACAAGTTGGTGTTCAAATGTTGTATGGAAGTAGGAAACTAGGGTTAAAAAAAAACACGTTGATGTTCAAATGTTGTATGAAAGTAGGAAACTAGGGTTTACAAAAAAAACAAGTTGATGTTCAAATGTTGTATGGCAGTAGGAAACTAGGGTTTGAGAATGGTAAGACGAATGATGAGGAATTAGCGCATAAGTTGCAAAGAGTCATATGCATAACTATGTTACACGTAGGGAACATGATAAACGTGGGAGACGGGTCAAACATGGGAAACAGGTCAAACACCGGAAATAAGTAAAACATGGAAACTTGGTCAAAGGCGAAATCCGGTGTTGATGACGTTACTACATTTTGGATGATATAAGCATGTTTTTTTATTGAGAAATTTGTGCACAAACTAATAACATTTTGATTTGAATTCTACAATGATAAAAGATGCTTTGAAGCTGATTGATTTCACCAGCAACTCATATGTTACATGTATATATTGTTGGCTTCAAGTATATGATATTCTAGATAGTACATCTTCAGTCTAGAAATGTGTAATGACACTCTATTAATGTAAAAAGTGTAGCCATAAATGTCGTCTTTTACAAGAGTTGCTGGACAATCCTGATGGGTTAGGGGTCAACTGGGTCACCTGGTCATTTAGTAGTTTATTTATGTATTTTATCTTATGAATTATGCAGTAATTGTAGTTTGAATAAGTATCGGAAATCAAAGTTAACGTTGGGGTTTTTGTTGAGTGTCACGGTTCTCCTATTAAATTGGTAATAAGATATGAGTCTTTTGAATACTATTTAAGGTATGCTTTGGTATGGAATAAAGTGAAATAACTGTTTGTTATGTTTTCTCTACAGAATTCGCTTACTGTTTTCCTTTGAGCAAAAGAAATAAAAAAGGTTGACCCTATTGTTCAAGCAATAAAATTCCCTTCGTATAATTACATCGTATAATTACATCAGTTATTGCTTTTTCTAATTATAGTCCAAGTTTTTAATCTGTGACCAAAAGAAATAAAAAGGGTAAGCCTATAAAACATTAACCTATTTCATTCGTTTTATAAAGAAATCATTTATTTCAAACGATATAATATAATATGCATGTTGGTTTATTTATGCGTTATACATAAGTGGGCTTTATAATTGGGGGTAAAAAACAATTACTTCAAAATTATCCTCATAAGGATGGTCATGTTAAAGGATAAAATGGAAAATCAATGATATACCCATTTTGGCAAACCATTTTTAAGAAAATAGCTTTTGATTAAAAGTATTAAATACATTTCGACTTCCAATAATATTAGAAAAGGGTTGACCATGTTTACACGAGAATTGTCTTTAAGGGATAGCCTCCCGGTAAAGTGGTGTATTCTCTAATCAAGTAGCTATGAGTTTAATCTCTCAAAAAGATAGGTGTAGTGTGATTTTAGCAGTTCAATATATATATATATATGTATGTATGTATATATATGTGTATATATATATATATATTGATACGAGTAGGGATAAGCTCGGTACCGAAAGTAGTACTGGTACCGAAAATCGCCACATATTGACACTATTACTGAAAATGCTTAGTACGATATCGGTACTGGGGCGGTACCGAAATTTGAAGGTAAAATTTTATAAAAAAAACTGGTACCATACCGAACAGAAAATACCGGTACCAAAAACGTCAAAAAGTTGGTACAGAATCAGTACCGAAAACAATTTGGTATGGGAAATTTGGTATCGGGAATGCTCATCCCTAGACAAGAGGATCATGTAATTCAAACATTTCATGCTATTTATTTATTTATTTTTTTTTTTGCTTGCTATACCGAATGTTGGTACCATGCTAATACCGTGACAAATCGATACTGATTGGATTCTCGCCGCATAGTGCGGGTTTTCTGCTAGTATATATATATATATATATATATATATATATATATATATATATATATATATATATATATATATATATATATATATATATGTATATATATATATATAGATACACCTGTTTCTTAACTTAGAAAAATAACTATAAGTGGTTAGTTTAACTTTTCATCAAAGTTTGCCTAATCATGATTAAGTTGCTAATCTTGTTTAATTAAGATAATCACTTGTTAAATCACACTTTAATCATGATTAGGATTTTAGAAAATTTTGACATAGTATCCCCTATACTATGGGCATTTTCCACGTTTTTAAAACGCATCTTAAACCCTTTTCAAACTCAAATCCCACAATCAACCCAAATTAAGTTTCATCAACCACTTTCATGCATGTAACAACACATATACATCTTCATATTTCATAAACTCTTTTATATATTTTAACAACACCACTAAAAATAATAATACCTTTCATAATCTTCAACTAGTTTATCAACATCTAGTAAGCTTGATTATGTTATATTTTAAGATCTTCATCTAAAACTCATGATCTTAGTTGCTTGCAAAAGATATTTTTCCAAAAAACAATTTCAAGTCTAGTGTTTAAGTTCATGAACCTTGAAGGTGATGATCTTGTTAGATCTAAACATCTTGATGTTTAGATAATATTTTTAAGCATGTTCATACAAGATCACGATAACTAAACAACATACTTTACAATAATAATCAAGTTCACCAAAACTATTATAAACTAATCACACATAAACACATCATTATGTAAGATTATTAGGTTAGCTTTAGGGTTTTAAGCTTTATGTTTAGTGATGTTCAAGATGATCAAGTTGTACTTTTGTAATCTACAAAGCATAATAAACATGAAAATGTGGAGATGAGAGTGTGGTGGTGGTGTCGTGAGTATAGAGAGTGAGAGATGAGGGAGTTGTGTTGTGAATTATTTGAGTGGTGAATGATAAATGGTGTAGTATGGCGAGGTTATAAGGTCTTGCAAGTTTGTAGTCATCAACAACTTTCCAAAACCATGCTCCTAACATCATTATCAACATGAAGCAAGGTGGGTGGGGCCCACCTTGTTGTCGCTTTCAAACATGGGAGGCGGGGTAAGTGCAACTTGGTTGTTATATTTCACTTCATCACATGTTATAGTCTTAAGGTGTTAGATGTTCAGGTAACTAGAGAATGTCTTGGATAACCAGGGAAGTAAGGGTAGTTTAGGAGGTAAAATGATCTTAACTAGTTCACTAGACTAGTTGATATTATGTTTGGATATAAAAAATGCCATTAGTTTGGTCATCGGGTCGTTAACGGACAATATGTGAAGCGTGCATTGTAATACCGATAATAATACTTTTATTATATAATTGATATCCTCGAGATTGTTTAAGATGATTACCATCTTTTACAAGCATTGTTGATGCTGAAAAATGCTAAAAATTTGTTGCTGACAAAGTTGTTAAATTATAACTCGGATCAGACAATTTCTTTGTTTCGGCAATATTTCTGGAAAGTTAAGGTGTCATAGTAAGTGGTGCCCCTAACTAGGGTTTTTATTCATATGTTTATGATGATATTCTTTCATATCTGTTAGGATCTGAGTTTGGATTGATTGTGATTTGTGTTTGAATTAAGATGGAATTATGAGTGAGTTGTGCAGCGGAAATTAAATGGAACAAACTTTTCACAATCAAACAGAAGAAATGCTTTCAATCATACATTTTCAACACAAAATCAAATGATTAAATTTATTTAAAACTTTGATTACAATGCATGTATGATTCGCAAACTCCCCCTCAGCCCGAGCTCAGTGTTTGTTCGTGCAGGAAGAAGATGGTGAATGAGCTAAACAGAACAGTACAGAGTACTGTTCTATTTATAGGCACTTGCAAACCACTGAGCATCTAAACTGACGTCACCATGAAAGTGACATCTAACCTCCTAACAAACTCTAACCCCTGATCATACAAACACTGCTATGCTAACTACTGATATTACATTTTAATACATAAAGCAAACATAAACTGCTGCTGCATCCTTCCACTGCTGTGAACCCAGCAGTACTTGTCATGATCAGCAGTGCTTGAACCAAGGCAGTAGATTGAGCAGCAGAGCTTTAGTTCTTCAACAAACTTTGACTTGATCAGCAGTTGTAGGTCAGCACATTGCATGATCAGCAGATAGGAGGTCAGCAGATGTTGAAACCACTTTCAAGGGGAGAGACTTGCAACCGAACAACTGCTTATTCTGGATCCACTGTTTGATCTAGTTTTGGCTTTCATTATCTGTTCCTTTGGCAAGGTTCAATCCCAACAATCTCCCCCTGGAACAGATAATGCCAAAACTCTTCATTATTGTAGATCTTTATTGCGTCATCAATAGTTCCCTTATTTGCCCTTTGAGTTGCAATTCAAAAGTTAAGGCATCTGTATCATCATCATCCCTGCTAAGTGGAAGATCAAGGAGATCCTGCAAATCTTCAAGACTCTGGCCAAGAGCTTGTTCCCTTGTTAATTTCTTCACTTCTCTACTAGACTTGAACACTGTCAATACGTGGGTCTGTTTATCAGTTTTCCACTTTAGTACTTTTGAGCCTGGTGGGTTTCTCGGGAGATTTTTATTTGAAGAGGTATTTGGTGATGCTGGCCTATTCATGACTGGCTGAGCAGTACTTGCAGATTGTTCCAGTTCAGATTCTTCTTTCATCATTAACATAATGCCCTTTTTCACAATGTCATTTCCAGCAATTAGATCTTGAACTGTTTCAGCACCCAACTGGTTTTGATCCTTCTTTTGTAGATGGCAGCACCAGTAGGAGCAGTGGTTCTTTTGGCTTGCAGCTTCGGTGGTCGTTTGGAGACCTCTGCTTTGGAGTAGTCAGGTTTTTGTGGAGCTGTTGGATCTTTCTTCCTAAGTTCCTCCAACCTTTTATAGGTGGCCCTGACCCTCGCTTCTCCCCACTTTGACATAGAATTCTTTGACCCATAATCAGCTGTTACCAGCTCCTCTTTCATTCTCTTCAACTCTAAGGCTTTGTCAGCTTTAAACTGTTTGAATTTTTCAGGGGGAGTCTGCTTGACCTTATTTTTGATCATTTCTTGAATCCTGGCTGCTTCACTTTCAAGCTCAGGAATGGTCCAGTTTTTGTACATGTGTTTCTCCCCCTTGTATTTCTTGGTTGCCATGATGCTTTCAATGTAGTCTTTTCTAAGAGTTTCATCTGCTCTTTCTGAAAGTTGTTGACATACATTCTTTGCAAATTTTTCTAAGGATCTGACTTGTGTAAGCAAGAATTGGTAATTCTGCTGAATTTCTTTATCAGATTTTCCTTGAGCATTTCTTTTTGAGATATCCTCTGCCTGCTTGACCTTGATTTTCAAATATTCTTCAATATTATTTGGTCTTGGATATCCTTCAACTGATGGCAAACTCCTTTTAGCAGGGTCATCCTCATAGTAAAAGGACTTAATTTCTTCTCTGACTGTTATGAGTTCAAGAGGAAATTGGACACCTGCAGGAGGTAAGGGCTTGTAAATTTGAGCTGAAGAGAGAGGAATGGGTTTTTGAATTGTGACAAGTGCTTGGGATTTTGAAGCTATTGGTGGTGGTGATGGAGAATCATCATCTGGTATGATCACCCTTCTCCTTTTTTATTTTAGGAGAGGCAGTGGTTTGTGATTGACTAACAGCTGTTGAAACAACTGGTGTTTCAACCACTGTTGTCATTATAGTAGATGTTGTAACATCTGCTGTCTTTTGCTTTTTGGCAGGATGTGATGGTGGAGATGTTGTTTTAAATGGTGATAGGGCAGTGATAGTGGTGTGTGATGAAGTGGTGTGTGTTGAAGTGAGACCAGTTGTTGTAACAACTGAAGTATCAGCAGATGTTGGTACAACAGAGGTTGCAACAGCTGTTTGGGTGGAGGTTTGATGTTGGTGGCTTTTGGACAGTGGTTTTGAAGTATGCTTTGGAAGACTGGATGGTATGGACTTGGGTTTTCTTACTTTTCTAGTAAGATTTCTTTTTGGAACAGGATTTTGATCATCCTTTTCACCAAAACAACCCTGCGCATTCAGCTTCATGAAAGCTCTCTTCTCCTCATTCCACCTTGATAAATCCTTTGTCGCTCTATCCCTTTTTACACTTATGACACCTTCATCAAGTGCATTCTGGGTAACATCAACCTTTTTGCTACCATCTGGCAAGTGTATGTTTCTGAGCCTTGCATCCTTTTCTGGATCAAGATACAACCCATTATCAATCCCTTTCCTTGTATGTTTCAGATCTTGAACGTGTTTTTCATGTTGCTGCTCAGCCAGTTGATGTTGTTGTTGGAGAAAAGGTTGAAAAATCTTCCAGAGCTCATTTGTAACATCTGCTGGTGGAGGAGCAGGTGCTTGAGGTGGAACAGCAGTGGATTGTACCATTTGAACTGTCAACAATTGATGCAGCATTTCTTTGATTTCTGCAGCAGTAGTACCCAGTTTTTCAACTCTGTCCGTCAATTCCTGGTACTTTAAACCATCACCCAAATTAATGGGATCATCTGATTTCCCACTAGCAGTGGTTTTATCAGATGTTGAGGTAGGGAGTGTACTCCAAACATCAACAACTGATGCCCCTTTTTCTTGGTACTGGGGTCTTCTTCCTTCAACACTTGATAATCTTTTGATGGAACCAGTGGTTAATACAAACTCACTAGCAGATAACAGAGGTGCTATGGAAGGAATTGCCTCCAAGGAAGTCTTATTGATGTAACCACTGTCCAAGTGTAAACCTATAGGTTCTACACTTGTAGTGGCTGCTTCACTTGGATTACCACCAAGAGTTACTTGTAACTCAAGGGGTGTAACCTCCTCAGGTTGTGTTGGTGGGTTAGCAAAGATTGATACATCAAGCCCAGTCTCTTGTTGAGATATATTCTCATGAACAGGTGAGTGAGAAGGACTGGTTTGTGCTAGGTTCAAATCAATTGCATCCAACAGTAGTTTGGTGTTTGGGGGAATTGGGGATGTGAGTTTGGGTGTAGAAAAAGGAGTTGCCCCAGGTATTGGGCTGTGGATGATGGAAATGAGTGCTTCCAGAGCATCATGATGTGGTTACCCTTGTTGTATAACCTGTTCTTTTTGTGAAGAGACAGGAGGAGTTTCAGCTATGGGTTGAGATATTTTTACCAACTGCTGTGAGGAAGTAGCAGCAGAGGTTTGTTGTGATTTTTGTGCTGTCACAGGTAGTTGCTCTGGTATCTCATCCTCTAGAGTTTCCTTTTTGATGGGTTTGGGGGGTTTTTTTATTTTTCTTTTTCTGTGGCTTTTTGGTGATTTTAGGTGTGGGTTTCAAGGCAGTTGTTTGGCTACCTTGATCACCTTGAGCAGTGGGCTCAGCAGCAGATACCTGAGGAGCAGTGTTTGCTGCTAAAGTCTGCTCAGGCACCTCTGCTTGTGTTTTGCAAGGTGTTGACATTCTTGTAAATGTTTCAGCAGTTAAGCTGTTTATCTGAAAAGAGTCACCTTGGTTTATTACCGCAATATCATCTTTACTGAATTTTTTCTCAAAATAATATCTCAAAAATCTTGGAAATAATAAAAATGATTTTGTTTCAACATTTTTAACCAAATCATTGAAGATTACCTGGGAATAATTAAAGTTTTCCTCTTGAAGAATAGCATATCCCAGGTTTTGAATCTTCATTGATATTTCATTAAAAGAAGTGGTTTTATTTGAAACACACATGAGGAGGGTATGGAATAAAAATCGTGTTGCCGAAGGGAAGAAACCTTTTTGTAAGGTATCCCTCTTCATCATCGTGTCTGCATACCCTCGTTCAATGAAGTCAATTTTTAACTCGTTTTTAGGGAAAGAAATTGTACCTTCCTGATCATCGAGCTGAAAGACCTCTGATATGGATTGCGGTGTGATTCAGACTTCTTTCTTCTGCAGAGTAGAGTTAATGGCTATGACATCTTCTCCTTGTGTTTCAAGGGTACAATTTTTCCAAAACTCTCTCTGAGTTTGCAGGTAAATGGGTGCATCAGTGGTTAACAAAGTTTTGTACTTTGATGCATTGAGCATATCGAGGATGGAATCAAATGTATCGATGGTGCTGGGTTTTGTGAGAAGACCCAGAAGATTATGAGATGGTTTGTGTGGGATTTCTGTAGACGTAGCCTTTTGAGAGGCCCCTTTAGAAGATTTTGCGGATGATTTCGATTTTGTCATTTTGATGATGAGAATCGAAAATGAGATTGTGAAGAAACTTGATGAAATGTGATGGAAACTGCTTTGAGAAAAGAACTTTTGAGAATTCAATTCGACAGTGAAACCCTGTTTGGGTTTTGAAAAGGGGGTTTTATGGAGGAAAAGTTAAATGCTGACGTGGCAGCGGTTACAAAAGGTCTGACCACTAAGTACTATCCGCATGCCATCCCCTGGTGAAGTGAAGGACAGTACTTTTGAACAGTACTTTTTGTGAAAACAACTGATGAAGGCAGTAGTTGTAACGGACATGGAGACCAGTGGTTGCTTTTAACTCTCAGTGGATAGCACAGTAGTCGATACAACACTGATTTTGAATATCAGGGCTTATCAGAGGAAAATGAGAACAGGGGATGACTTTCAGCAGATGACAAACTTTTGGAGTAGAGCAGACTTTTGAACCCATCAGTGGTTATGGCAGACTTTTAGGATTTTTAATGAAAAATTCATTTTTAGCTATTTTTAAGGATGGATTTTTGATTTTCTGAAAACATTTTAATGCTTTTATTCATACAAAAACAGGATTTTGCCTGCTATTTCATGTTTAGCATGCCAATCCTAGAGATCAAGCTTTCAAAGGTGGATGTGTCTAATGCTTTGGTTAGCACATCTGCCAGCTGATCTTTAGTTGGAACATGATGCCGAGAAATCGAACCTTTTTCATAGCAATCCCTCACAAAGTGATGTCTGATGTCGATGTGTTTGGTGGTTGAGTGGGAAACTGGATTTTTGATGATATTTTCTGCTGCCTGGCTGTCCAACATGAGTGGTGTCTTTAAGGCAGTGATACCAAAATCCAGTAACTGATTTTGAAGCCAGAGCAGTTGGGCTGTACAGCTTGTAGCAGCTATATATTCTGCCTCAGCAGTGGATGTAGAAACAGCTGCTTGCTTTTTGCTTTGCCAAGATACTAAGCAATTGCCTAGAAATTGGCACCCTCCTGAAGTGGACTTCCTTGTTTTATCACATCCAGCAAAGTCACTATCTGAAAAACTTGAAAGCTCAATTTTACCATCAGTTGGATACCAGATACCAAGTGTGGGAGCACCTTTGAGATATCTGAATATCCTTTTTACAGCAATAAGGTTTGACTTTCTAGGGGCTGATTAGGATCTTGCACAGACACATGTTGCAAAGATGATATCTGGTCTAGATGCAGTTAGGTACAATAAAGACCCAATCATGCTTCTATATACGGTTTGATCAACCAAATCATCCTTTTCTTCAGACATGACCAATTTATTGGTTGCAATGGGTGTACTACATGGCTTACAATCATCCATATCAAATTTCTTTAAAAGTTCTTTGGCATATTTGCCTTGATGGATGAAAGTACCATTTTGCAGCTGCCTTACTTGGAGACCAAGAAAGCACTGGAGTTCACCCATTGCACTCATTTCAAACTCAGCTGTCATGAGTTGCCTGAACTCTTCACACATTTTATTACATGTGCTTCCAAAAATGATGTCATCCACATAAATCTGGACAATCATCAAATCCTTCCCTCTCCATTTTAAAAACAGTGTTTTATCAATCCTGCCTCTGATGAAACCAATGAAAAGTAAAAAGGTGGATAGAGTTTCATACCAGGCCCTTGGTGCTTGTTTCAAGCCATACAAAGCTTTATTTAGCTTGTAGACATGATCTGGATTAAATGGATCCTCAAAACCTGGAGGTTGACAAACATAAACCTCCTCTTGAATCGTACCATAGAGGAATGCACATTTGATATCCATTTGATACACCTTGATGTTGTGGTTGACAGCAAAGGCCAGAAAGAGTCTGATAGCTTCAAGTCGTGCTACAGGGGCAAATGTTTCATCATAGTCAATGCCTTCTTCTTGTCTGAAACCTTGAACCACAAGACTGGCTTTATTCTTGACAACAATACCCCTTTCATCAGTTTTATTTTTGAAGACCCATTTTGTGCCAATAGGACTCACACCCTCTGGCAATGGAACAAGCTCCCATACTTGTTGTCTTCTAAACTGTTGGAGCTCCTCTTGCATGGCTTCTACCCAGCTGTTGTCTTTCAGTGCCTCTTGGTACTTGACTGGCTGATGGAGTGATAGAAAGCCAGCAAAAAGACAAATGTTTTGGGATTGCTTTCTTGTAAGCACCCCTTCATTGATGTTTCCAATGATTTGATCTGGTGGATGAGATTTCAAGAAGATGAGCTCTCCTTGCTATGGAATAATGGCATTGAGTGGTGAGGGCTGCAGATGTGTATCATCTAAGCTAACCACGGCTGGTGACTTTGATGACCCAGCAGTGGCTTCAAAAGGTGGTGGCATTGGAGGTAAAGGTGTGGACACCTGCTGACTTTGATCCACTGTTTGAGGACTTTTGTTAGCAGTGTTTAATGAGGTAGAAGCAGGGGTTAAGGGGCTACTTTGGTCAACAACTGTTGAGGTAGCAATGGGGGAGCTTTGACAACTGTTTTGAACACCTGATGCTCTTCCCATTGAAACAGACTTTTGAGGAATGATGATCTCATATCCATAGTCTGGTGATGAATCCTCTGATAACCCTGCACTGTTAGTCTTGACAGCAGTATCTTCAAAAGTGAATTTATCAAGATCAAACAAATCGGCAAGATTTGCTGGGATTTTCATTGATGAAAGTTCATTAAACTTTACATTCAAAGTCTCCTCCACTGCCTTGGTCCGTGTATTAAACACTTTGTAGGCCTTAGCAGTGGTTGAGTATCCCAGGTGATAACCACAATCTACTTTGGCTGCAAATTTTGAGATGGAATCTCTTAAATTCAAGATAAAACATGGGCAGCCAAATACTTTAAAGTATGAGATTAGTGGTTTGATTTTATACAGAATTTCATAAGCAGTCTTTTTGTGCCTGGGGTTGATTAAAACTCTGTTTTGGACATAGCAAGCAGTATTTACTGCCTCTGCCCAAAAAGTTAATGGCAAACCTGAATCTGCAAGCATGGTTCTGGCAGCCTCATTCAATGTTCTGTTCTTCCTTTCAACAACCCCATTTTGCTCTAGTGTTCTAGGGATGCTGTACTGCCTTACAATCCCTTTCTTCGCACAGAAGGCATCCAACTCCTTATTTTCGAATTCTGTGCCATTGTCACTCTTGAAGACTTTTACTGGAAGGTCAAATTGCTTTTCAACCTGTGTCACAAAGTCTTGCAAAATGCCTGCAGTTTCATCTTTTGAGTACAAAAAGAAAGTCCATGTAAACCTAGAAAAGTCATCAATAATAACCAGACAATATCTCTTCTTTTTGAGACTCATGACTTGAACTGGGCCAAACAAATCCATGTGCAGCATTTGCAAACACTGGGTTGTTTTGGACTCTTCAATTGACTTGAAAGAGCTTTTGTGCTGTTTCCTTTTAAACAGGAAATGCAGTGCTCAGGACATGAAAACATTTTTTGTGGTAGACCTCTTACAAGGCCATTTTTTGAGATTTCAGTGATGGTCTTAAGATTTGTGTGCCCCAGTCTTCTGTGCCAAAGTTCTGTCTCTTTGTTAGAGGCAACTGAGAATAGACAGGCATCAGCTCTGGGACACTCTCTTGACATGTCAACAACATAAACATTTCCACTTCTTTGAGCAACAAGTTTAGTTGTGCCTTTCTTGATTATTGCTTCAATCTTACTAACCATTTCTGGTCCAACAATCCTACAACAATCCTTTGTGAAGAATGAGCCAAACCCTTTATCACTCATTTGAGACACACTCAGGAGGTTGAATTTTAGATTGTCTATAAGATTGACATTTTCAAATTTTACATTTCCAGACATTACTGTACCAGACCCCAGAACTTTTCCTTTACTATTATTACCAAAGGATATATCACCCCCTCCATGAATTTTGAAATCTTGAAGAAGGGCTTTACATCCTGTCATGTGCCTGGGGCCTCCACTATCTACATACCAAAGACTATCTAAGCATGCAAAAGCTCCCTGCACATGAAGTAAAAGGATTAGTTCATAAAGGTCTCCAAAGCCAACAGGGCTTTGGATGGGGTCTCAACAGTGTCTGGGATGGATGCAGATGTATGGACAGTGGTTAGCACAGGGGTTTGAACATTTTTGAGAATGCTTTTCTCTAACCACTGTTGGGGGTCTTGACCCATCATCTGTTGATAACCAAAAGGATGCCTGTTCACTCTTGGTTTAGAGGGCTTTTTGTAAGCCTCATAAACGTGTGGAATCCTTTGGTATGATGCTTTGTCCTTGCCTTTTCTGAAATGATTGGCTGGAGGTGCATCAGTCACCTGTACATCCCTTTGAACAGATGTTTGGTTCAGCTGTTTTGTGACAGCAGTTTGGACAGGGACAAACAGTGGTTGTTTCTTGGTGAATTTAACAGATGATGCTGATGAACTTAAGGATGTTTTTGCAGTGTATTCTATCTTCTTCTCATCAAAGTTTTTGAGATACACACATTCCTTAGTTTTGTGATTATTTTTACCACAGATGGTGCAGCTTTCAGCAGGAACAATGACATTTGTTTTGTTTAGATCATGTGCTTTTAGATGAAAACAATCTTTTGTTAGATGATTCTTCTTTTCACAAAAATCACAAAACAGGTTTTTAATCTTTTCTCTTTTCTTCCTTTTCTCAGATTCCTTTGCAACAGAGTTTTGAACCTCTGTTGGGATATCTTTGATAGGAATGACCCTTGCTTTTGGAGCTTTTACACCATCAGTGGTTGTGAAATCCATTGGTTTGAATTTTCCAGGATGTCACACTCATCAGACCATGTGGGTTTAAATTGGTATTTCTCAATCTCTTCAAAAGTTGAAGATCCCACAGATCTTTCTAGAGTAATTTTGTTACCAAGTTTGTCAGTTATTTTAACTTCTTGGCCACTTTTGTTGGTTGGTATGATTTCAAAAGAAACAGCTTGTATTGCAGCAGTGTTTGCAAGATCATCATATTTTCTATGTCCTATACCAAACTTGACATTGCTTTTAAGCTATTTCTCAAGCATAACCTCATACCCTTTACAAGATTCTACCCATCTTTCACAGGTGATCTGGGTAGACTCCAACTCCTTTTTGCAAACTTGGTAATTTTCTACCATAGTTTGGAGTTGAGTTTTGGTTATGCTTTGTTCTTCTTTTAAACTGCTGATCTCTTTATCCTTTTCAGCCAATTTGTTTCTAAGTTCTTTTAATGACTTTTCAAATTTGACTTCATCAGATAACATTTTATTCCTAAGGTTTTCATTTACCTCTTTGATGTTAGCAAATGTAATAATACATTTTTCTAAACACAGTTTTTCAAGAACTTGAGGTGATACCTTAGCAGCAGCCATCATGGCACAGTCACATTGATGATCATTATCTTCATCAGCTCTCCCTTCTTCCTCACCAGCTTTCTTCAGTTCTTCTTTTTCTTTGTCATCTTTGGACCAAGGGTTGGTCAGTGGTTCAATCAGGGTTTCTGAATTTTCTTCCAGCAGTAGTTCACCAGCAACTGCAGTAACCACTGCTTCAGCAACTTCATCCACTGTTTCAGCACTTAGTTGTTCACTTTCAGTTTCAACCCCTTCTGGTATTGACTCTAATGCCATCAAACAAAATTCATCATCAAAAGTATCATTAGTAGCATAGAGAGCAAAATTCTCATCACCAAGTTCATCAGACATGCTGCTCCAATCAACAAAGCCTTGTGTGAAAAAGCTTTGCTGATCTGGTTGTGTCACTGTTGGAGCAGCTTGTTGAGGTGCAACAGGTTGCACTTGTGCCTGAGGAGTAGGGGCTTGAAGATACTGAATTTGTGGAACAGTGGTTTGAACATAATGCACAGGCACAGGGGTTGCAGTATAATGAGTAGTGTTAACATGTGCTGCAGGGGCATATTGGGTATAGTGCACAGTGTTTTGTTGTTATGGTCTAGGGTTTGAGCCAGGGTGAGTGATTATGGGACCAGTGGTTTGACTCCTACATTCCCTAGCAAAATGACCTAGCCTATTACACTTGTAACACTTGATTTTTGATTTATCCAACCCCACTCTTAAATTCCCATGAAGCCCTGGGAATTTTCTCCTTGTTCTTTTGTAGAATTTGCTTGTTCTAACACTAAGCAAAGCCAATTGATGCAAAATGTCCATCTCTTCTAAGTCAGTGGGATCAAAATGTTGCAAATCATTTAGTTCAAAGCATAGGTTATCTGACATCTGGCTTTCAGTATTTGCAGTGAAAGCATAACTTGCAGAGTGAGAATCAGAGTTGTTAAAATTACCACCAGCAGTTATGTCAATAAAATGATCATAACTCTGATCCTTACTGCTGCTACCAGATTCTTCCTGACCAAATAGAGCTGTGCTGCCAAACGAATAGTCATCAGCAACTTTTCCAAACTCTTGCAACTTCCTTTTCTTGTTTAACTCCCTTTCATAAGTCAGGAGTCTACCATGGAGTTGGGTCAGGGTCAGATCTTTGAACTCAGCTGAATTCCTGGTGACAAAAGCAATTGTGTCCCATTTTTCAGGCAATGATCTAAGGAACCTGCTATTTTGAGTTGCATTTGGAAATGTAACTTTAACAAGCCTTAGTTCACTAACGAGACAACTGAAACGTTCAAATTGTTGGGTTAGTGACTCCCCTTTGATGTGACAAAATGTTTCATACTGCTGATTCAGAATTTCCATGTTGTTTTCAATAACCTCTTCCGTTCCCCCGAATTGTTCCTTCAATGCATCCCACAATTCTTTGGCACTGTTACAATGTAACAGCCCAGCATAGATTTCGTTGGGTAGTGCAGAGGCTATGATGCTAAATGCTTTGGCATCAAGTTCGAACTTCTGAAAATCAGATTCAGTGTAATTTTCAGTTGGTTTAGGAACGAACTTCTTGGTGTCCTCTGCACTTGGCACCATAGGAACATGAGGACCGAAAACAACAGACTTCCAACATCCAGTGTTTTGTTGAGCAAGGATGTGACACATCCTTCGCTCCCAGATGTTGTATTCATTTCTTTTAAGCATAGGTGGTTTAAACAAAGAGCCAATGTTATTTTTATCATCTTGTGATTGCGACATCTTCCTGGTTGTTTTACAGGCACTGAATAATCAACTTTGATGGTGATTAATCCTTGCTCTGTTTTTCAACAAAATGAATAAACGATCATTATCAATAATTTCGATCTAAACTATTTACGTCAAAATGATTGTTAAATCAAATTTGACTGTCCTGGCTTTGATACCAATTGTTAGGATCTGAGTTTGGATTGATTGTGATTTGTGTTTGAATTAAGATGGAATTATGAGTGAGTTGTGCAGCGGAAATTAAATGTAACAAACTTTTCACAATCAAACAGAAGAAATGCTTTCAATCATACATTTTCAACACAGAACCAAATGATAAAATTTATTTCAAACTTTGATTACAATGCATGTATGATTCGCAAACTCCCCCTCAGCCCGAGCTCAGTGTTTGTTCGTACAGGAAGAAGATGGTGAATGAGCTAAAGAGAACAGTACAGAGTACTGTTCTATTTATAGGCACTTGCAAACCACTGAGCATCTAAGCTGACGTCACCATGAAAGTGACATCTAACCTCCTAACAAACTCTAACCTCTGATCTATACAAACACTGCTATGCTAACTACTGATATTACATTTTAATACATAAAGCAAACATAAATTGCTGCTGCATCCTTCCACTGCTGTGAACCCAGCAGTACTTGTCATGATCAGCAGTGCTTGAACCAAGGCAGTAGATTGAGCAGCAGAGCTTTAGTTCTTCAACAGACTTTGACTTGATCAGCAGTTGTAGGTCAGATGATTGCATGATCAGCAGATAGGAGGTCAGCAGATGTTGAAACCACTTTCAAGGGGAGAGACTTGCAACCGAACAACTGCTTATTCTGGATCCACTGCTCTGATCCAGTTTTGGCTTTCATTATTTGTTCCTTTGGCAGGGTTCAATCCCAACAATATCATTCGTTGGTTATTATGGAAAGTTTCTGAACTTCCTTGCATGAATAGTGTTTTCAGGTGAATAGTGCTTTTCAGCATTTTTCGCCAAGTATTAGGACATAGTAGTGTGTTGTTTTCGCTATATCACAAAAGTAGCAATACCAATTGTAAGGTTTAAGTATGTCCTACTAGTTTTAGCCTTTGTACGACTTAATTATTCATCAATCAAGTCAAAATGAATGCAAGTAAATGTATAAAAAGGTCATTAAGTTGTACGGAATTACCATGTAATTTTGCTGGTCGTCACATATTCCCCCCGCTAGAAGAATTTCGTCCTGAAATTCATGATGCGTTACCGGTTGCAGGGGAGTCTTTGAACAGATGTCGGTACTTGGACTTGATTTGGTCTTCATGTTCCCACGTGTACTCGTGACCGTGACGTGAGTTCCAACGAACTTTGACCAGTTTGACATAACTTTCCTAGTATTTTGGACCTTCCAGTCCATAACCTCAACAGGCTCTTCGGTGAATTGAAGTTTGTCGTCAACATGTATCTCATCCGCCGGGATGATGATCATTTCTTGTGTAGGACTCTTTTTAAGAGTTGACACATGAAATGTGCCGTGTACGCTACTAAGCTCGTCCGGTATTCCAAGATTTCAAAGGGTTCTATGTATCGTGGGTTCATCTTCCCACGTTTACCAAATCTGGCTACGCCTTTCTAAGGCGAGACTTTTAACAAAACTTTGTCTGCAACCTTGAAGGTTAATGGTTTGCATCATTTGTCGGCGTACTCTTTTGTCTATCACGAGCCTCCTTGATACGATGTCAGATTTGAAAGATTTTGTCTGTGGTCTCTAGGACTAATTCCAGACCAATGATTTGTTTGTCTCCGGTCTCCGCTCAACATAGCGATGATTGACACTTTCGTCCATAAAGAGCTTCAAACAGTGCATCCTGTATGCTGGTATGATAACTGTTATTGTATGAGAACTCCACAAATGGCAACTGAGTATCACAATTTCCACCCAAATCCATCACACAAGCACGTAACATATCTTCCAATGTTTATATTGTTCGCTTGCTTTGGTCGTCCGTTTGAGGGTGAAAAGTCATGCTTAGATCCAAACGAGATCCAAAGGCCTTTTTGAACGATTTCCAAATTCTTGATACGAATCAACCGTCTTGGTCCGATATGATAGAAATAGGCACCCCATGTCGTGTCACAATCTCTTTAAGATAAAATTCGGCAAGCTTTTCAGTGCTATCCTTCTCACGGATAGGTAACACATGTGTGGACTTTGTCAGTCGATCAAGTATTACCCAAATCATGTAGTGACCTCTCGAGGTCCTAAGTAACTTAGTGATGAAGTCCATAGAGATTTGTTCCCATTTCCAAACGGGAATTTCAGGTTGTTGTAATAATTCTGAAGGCTTTTGGTACTCAACCTTAACCTTGGTGCAAGTAAGACATTTTCCGACATAAGTCGCAATGTCGCCTTTAAGGTTAGGCCACCAATAGAATTCTTTCAAGTCCGGGTACATCTTATCCGATCCCAGATGAAGAGAGTACCTTGACTTGTGAGCTTCGTGTAAAATAATCCCTTGTAGGTCGCCAAAGAGGGGAACCCAAATTCATCCCATATAGTATAATGTTCCATCTTCTTTCAGCACCAATTGTTTTTCCATTCCTCGTAAGGATTCTGCTTGTATATTTTTTGGTTTGAGTGCTTCCTGCTGTGCCTCATGAATTCGAGTGGTAAAGTTAGTTTGTATGGTCATTTCTAAGGCTCGTACCCTTAAGGTTTTCACGCGTTCTTTGCAGCTTAAGGCATCCGCCCTGACGTTCGCATTGCCCGGGTGATACTTTATCTCACAATCGTAGTCGTTCAACAACTCGACCCAACGTCATTTTCCCATATTTAATTCTTTCTGATTAAATATATGTTAAAGAATTTTGTGATCCGTAAAGATTGTACATTGAGTAGCATATACGTAGTGACACCAAAATTTTCAAAGTAAATACCACCGCACCTAACTCAAGGTCATGGGTGGTATTGTTTTTCTTGTGAACCTTCAATTGTCGTGACGTGTACGCGATGACTTTGTCATGTTGCATCAACACGCAACTGAGACCTTGGTGCGACGCATCACAATAAATCATGAAGTCATCGGTACCGACGGGTAAAGATAAGATCGGGGCGTCACAAAGTTTATCTTTCAGTGGTTGGAACACCATTTCCAGTTTCTCACCCTAGTCAAACTTCTTGTCTTTTTGTTACAAGGACGTTAGCGGTTGAGCAACTTTTGAAAAGTTCTCTATAAACCTCCGGTAATAGCCCGCTAATCCCAAAAATTGTCGCACTTCCTTCGGGGTCTTTGGCGCTTCCCATTTTCTGATCGCCTAGATCTTAGATGGATCAACATGATTTCCTTTCTCGTTCACCACGTGCCCGAGAAATTGTACCTCGCGAATCCAAAATTCGTATTTGGAAAACTTTGCATAAAGTTGTTCTTTCTTAAGAAGTTCAAGAATAGTTCGTAAGTGTTGCCCATGTTCCTCTTGAGACCGTGAATATACTAGTATATCATCAATAAATACTATCACAAATTTGTCCAAGTACGGCTTACACACGCAGTTCATAAGATCCATGAACACCGTTGGTGCGTTTGTTAAGCCGAATGGCATAACAAGAAACTTGTAGTGACCGTAACGAGTTCGAAAGGCCGTGTTGGGTATGCTTTCCTCTTGTATTCGTAGTTGGTGATACCCAGATCTTAGGTCTATCTTCGAGTAGATACTTGAGCCTTGTAATTGATCAAACAAATCGCCAATTCTTGGTAGAGGGTATCGGTTCTTGATGGTGAGTTTATTCAACTCTCGATAGTCTATGCACATGCCACAGCTCTCATCCTTCTTTTAACGAATAGTACCAGAGCTCCCAAGGTGAGAACCTCGGTCTAATGAATCCTTTATCTAAAAACTTTTGAAGTTGAGTAGACAGTTCTTGCATCTCGGACGGAGCTAATCAGTAAGGAGATTTCGCCACTGGTGCGGCTCCCGGCACCAAATCAATGCGAAACTCCATTTATCGTTGCAGAGGCAGTCCAGGCAGGTTTTCCGAAAAGACTTCGGGAAACTCCTTCACAATGGGGATGTCTTCAAGCTTTGGATCCTTGGCTTTCTTGTCAACTATGTGAGCAATAAAGGCTATACAACCTTTTCGGAGACATTTCTGTGCCTTCATGCATTTAATGATTAATAGGGGTGTCTCGCGGTTCTCTCCATGTACAATGAGCATCTCTTCGTCTGGTAGAGGAATGTAGATGGTTTTCTCATCACAAACCACTTCTGCCCGGTTGTCGGACAACCAATCCATGCCGACAACCACGTCAAAACAACCCAAATGAACGGGTAAAAGATCGATAGTAAATTTTCGCGCTTCGAGTCAAGTGTGCAACCTCTAATGATTTCCCCCATTTAAACTAATTTTCCATTTGACAATTCTATAGAATAAGGGACATCTAGTTTATTCGACTCTAGGCCAAATATATTTTTAAATTCTATAGAAAAAAAAAACTAAAGTCGGCACCGGTATCAAACAAAATGGATGTGAAGTCTTGGTTGATAGGGAACGTACCCGTGACCACATGCGGGTCTTGGCATGCATCCTTTGCTCGTATCACGAAAGCTCTCCCACGAGCTTGGTTCTCCTTTGGGCAATCCTTCACATAATGCCCCTTATCTCCGCATCCGTAGCAACCTTTCCCCTTTCCATTCCCGTTCCCGCCTTGATTTCCATTACCGTTTCCACCCTGGTTTACATTTCATCTTCTAGTACCCACCTAGCAGGTTTCTTTGCGGTGCCCGGTCTTACCACACTTATCACGTTTAACGTTCTTGCAAGTGCCCAAGTGGTGATACCTACAATTGTCACATTTGGGCAAGTTTCCCGAATAACCTTTGGCACTGGTTTCAGTTGTAGCCACAAAAGCCTTGGCTTCTTTGGGTGGGTTTACTTCCCTTCGCTTGTTAGAGTTGTTGTTGTTGTTGTTGTTCGCCCGCATGCCCTTCTTGAAATTCGAAAATTTCCACTTACCATCACTCGTAGACTCCACATGAGTCTCTTTCTTCACAGCTCCTTTCACAGTTAACTTTTTCATCTTCACCGCATCCTCAGTGAGACTCACAGCCAAAGTAACCGCTTGGGTTATAGTAGTGGGGTTTGCAGAAGTAACCATACTCCTGATTACGGGAGCTTGACCCCAGATGTAATGTTCAATTCTCTTGAACTCCGGCACTACCATGTAGGGGATCACTCGAGATAAGTCGTGGAACCTTTGAGTATACCCGTAATATGAGCACTGATCATAGTTAGATTCTAAAACTCTCATTCCAACTTTTGGAGTTTAGCTCGAGAACAGGACTTCTCTCTTATACGCTAGTTTAGTTCCTCCTAAGTTAAACCATATGCTGCCTTGTTTACCATAGTTTGAACTTGTAACTTCCACCATTTTAGTGCTTCATCCATAAACAGTCCCGTAACATACACTACGATCTGGTCAGGGGTACATCTGTTCATACGAATGGTAGAATTTGTCTTCTTCGTCCAACGCACGAAAACTACAGCACCGCTGGTGCCTTCATAGCTGAGAGGCTTGCAATCTAGAAATTGCTTGTACGTGCAGCCTGAGATGTAGAACGAACAGATTATACATAAATAAGAATATAAAATCGCATGAATAGAATATAGAATGAATAATTTAAGTTGTTATAAAACAACTTTCTGTTACCATTTGTGGTGTTTCCACCAGAAGAGCCTCCTTGGCCTTGTCCGCCGGTACCGCCAGAGCCACCACTGTTTTCTACGCGGTTCGCCTCATACTACGCAAGGGCTTGAGAAATGCATTCCTCAAGGAGCCGGTTCAGCTCTGCCTCAGTAGTAGGCATGGCGTTCGGTGTAGCGCATCTTGTGTTTCTCCTTTTCGGTGCCATGATCTTCCAACACAAGTAACGAAAGGGTTAGACAAATATTTAATAACAAATATTGTCCACTAATATATATATATATATATATATATATATATACATTAAATCATCACGTCAACCAATCACTCAACCACAATAACAAGACTTGCATAAGATAATCAACAATGTGTAATAAAGAAAATATAATTCCGACCTTTCATATATTTGACAACTTGATTCATTGTTTTATGAAAGAAAAACAAAAGAACACGAGACTATATCACCCCGGTCATACAAGTTCATAATACATAAAATGGTAAAATCTTTTCTTCCACATTGGTCTTCATAGGTCTTCAAGTGTCAGCATCTCGCATCTTGTCTTCATATACACAAAAACAGGTATCCTAATCCCGTAGCAAAAGTACTTGTAAGCATATCTAAGGAGCGGGAGGAGATGGTGCTGGAATCGGTATGATTAGGCTGCGGAGGTGGATGACCTCCTCCTCAAGCTCATAGATACCACGAGCCTGAGAGTGTAACTGCTGCTAAAGTGTCAGCAAGCGAGCATCGAGGTCGGCAGGTGGGTGTGGGTGTGGTGGTGATGGTGGTGGTGGTGATGCCGGTAGTAGTGGTGGAGATGGTGGTGGATAAGCTACTGGTGGTGGGGGCATAGCGTCTACACGCTGCTCAAAATCCCAGACCCTCTTGCAGAGGATCTGAATCTGTAGCTGCTGGGAGTGGACGAGATCATCCGTGGTGTAGGAGGGGTGGTGACACGGGTGGTAGGGGTCGGATTTGGGCATGTGATGTGATGTGGGGAGTATCGAGTAGAGAGGTGCTCAGCCTGGACGTGAGAAGATGAATGAAATGGCTAGTGAGAGGTACCCTCCCCGGGGCGTGGCGCGGGTATGTCGCATGAGAAGATGGGAGATGTGTCAAAATGTTGTGGAATGGGTCCTTTGTAACCGTGACGCACGGGGCGGGTGCCATCATCGGAAGTAGTGGAGCCACGCGTAGGTGTAGCAGGGGTATGTCGGGAAATAGGGGTCGCTGGGGGTGTAATAGTCGGTGTGGGAGTGCGGATGGATGTGTGAGTCGGTACGGGAGTGGGGGTCGGAGAGCTATGCGAACGGTATCAAAACTACTACCGGTAGCATCCGCCCGGAGTCAAGCACAATGTATGGCAGAGGAAGATGCGTGATAAATCGCGTCAGATGATGAAACCGCTACAATAGAAACCATAGGAGACGACATCTCCAGGATAGCAATGTCAATGACCTCGCCGTCTTCGATGTCCTCCTCTAAATGACCCACGTGGAAGATGGGGACCTCATCCTTGTCATCGGACAGGTCGCTGATAAGAGGAAAGACAGTGGAATGGCAGCAATGGGTAGGATGTTAATGATGTGCTCACCCTCTGGATGGCCGATGATACTAAAATCGTGAGGCTGATGGCCGAAAACCAAGACATCGTCCTCCAGAGGGACATCTACGGCAGGATGATCGAGTAATGCAAGATGGGCATCACCGTCCTCAACAAAGTACATAAACTCGTCGGAAAGGTAATCAGGGATCTCGTCAGACGCATAGTCAGGATCCTCCTCGGGATCCGGCTCGTCGCTAGAATCGTCGAAAGATATAATCTCCACTATGGGCTGACCTGGTACACTCCTGTAAACTAGAATGTACTATACTTATTCAAATACATAATTAAAAACACATGCAAAATAATCTCTGAATTATTCTCAGTAATTGCTTAGTGGGTGGGCACTTGTTCTCGGTTAGTATATTAATCAATTTACGAGCAGGGCCGGCCCGTTAGTGTAATTGGGCCCTAGGCGACGACCTAGGGCCTCCAAAATTAAAAAAATCTACATTTATAAGAAAAGGAATATTATATTTACGGTAATATTTATTTAATACAAGTATAGTCTGGTGGTAACAACAAGATTTGGTTTTTGTTGAGGGCTGGGTTCGAATCCCATCTGCTATTCATTTTCAAAATTATTAATCATCTCACTCACTCTTTTAATTAAAGGGTTATAAATGCATATTTTTTTAATCACTTCTTTTAATTTAATAAGCTAAAATATTTTGTCCACACAATTTTTAACATGATATGTCCATGTAAAATTTTATTTAAAAAAAAAATCGTTTCTAACTGATAATAATAGTATATTTAAAATAAGTAGCATTTTTTAATTACTTTCACTCATAATGTAAGTTGTTATTTGTTAGGTTAAACTCTATTGACCAACTTAGATTTGATTTATGTATTAGATTCCAACATTATTTGATTAGTGAAATCATCTAGTTTATATAATGGTTAAGTGTTTTATAAGTTTCTTCCTAATATATTTCATGTGAGATACAAACCGAAACTACAGACCTAAAAAAATTAAAAAGGACCTCAAATTTTTAATTCGTTTTGGGCCCCCAAAATTCTAGGAACGGCGATGTTTACAAGTCCACTAATTAAATTTCTTCCACCTATATACAACTACAAGCATTTTGTAATCGCTAATACAAGCATCTTGTGATCTTTTAGCGAGAAATGCGAAAGGAACCATAGCCTTGGTCTTAAGGTAACCGACCGTTGAACTATACATCCATTTTACATTAGAAAATTCACATAGAATAAATTATAACGAAATTAAAAATTCTTATTTTGTGTTTTAAATTATAATAATATTTCTTATGAACAGGGGGTCGACGAACAGGGCTTCCTAGTGTATTTGAAACATATCATATATCATATATTTATTTATATTTATGTAATGGAATCTTGTTTGCTAGTTCATGGACAAAACTGCAAAAAAACTTGAATAAAGTAATAAATAAACTTGTCCTCTGGTGAACTTCACATGCTTTTATTCACATCACCGATTTCTACTTAAATTTTGGTAAAGCAAAACAAGACTTGAAGATAATTTAATTTGAATAAATATAACAAAATTTAAAGCAAACCATGCCCCTGCATGATCCGGTTGCAAATATTGTCTCTTTGCTGATTGATCCCATCTATATATATATATGAAATTGTAACTGGTCACTTAATACCGATTATTTAAATTTCAATTATCTTTGTAACCTGCAATTTTTATGTATTATTATTGAGATAACTTTTAGGGTTGTAACTAATTAGAGGAAATAAAATAACAAGTCTTAAATGACACTGATGACGACAATTTAAAAAAAATAAAATAAAATAACTGTTGGTGCACTTGTGTCTGTACTTTGTCTGTATTTAGTCACGATGTAAACGATGTCCTTGTCAGTCCTGTAAGTTGACCAAGTCAACCGTCCTCCTGATTTGACTTGGCCAACAGTTAGTAAACTGGTTGTATATGGTTGTCTGTCTCGAAGGATAAGAGATCGAAGGATGATGTGGATCCTTCGATCTCCTCGAAAGATATGCTTCGATTGATGGACCTCGAAAGATCATCCTTCGAGGTCCCTGTGAATCCTTCGAAGGCTTTGTGATCGATAGATGATCCTTCGACCATCTATCGGATCCTTCGTACAAGGCAACCTGTGCTGGGTATATATATACCCATGCAGTGTGTGTTAGAAGATAGACTTGATAGATAGATGCACACAGATAGAAAGATAGAGTTCTTGAGAGCATTCTGTCCGAAACACACACACACACTTTGAGAGTTTGCAAAACACATTTGTGAACATTGAGCTTGTAACCGGAACCTTTCATTCGTATTAATACAAGTAGTGTTAATCGGTGAACCTTGTGTGTTTGTGTTTATACTTGTCTCATCCCGGTTTGCTTGCTAGCTTGGATTCCGCACTCGCTAGTAGGTTAGTATAACAAGGTTTAGGTTCGTCATCCTCCTAGAGGGACCTACAAGTGGTATCAGAGCTAAGGCTCTTTACCTTGTTTAAAACCGGGTTTTGTTCAAGTCTTGGGTTAGTTTTCGTCAAATCTGGAAAACTAACAGTCGCTGTGTTCTTGATGATCTTATCATCTTCATATTTCTTTCGAAAGATAAAGTTCATCATTTTCTTCATATTTCGAAGGATCATCTAAGAACCTCGAAAGATCAAAACAGTACCATCGAAAGATCATCTTAATTTTCGAAAGGTCATCTTTTGTTTCGAAGGATCATTAGCTCTATCGAAGGGTCATCCTTCCATTTTTCGAAAGATCATCTTGATTTCGAAAGGCCATCTTGAAATTTTCGAAGGGTCAGATCAACGATTTCGAAAGATCACCTTTATCACCTAACAATTCGAAAGATCACCTTTACTCCTTAACAATTTCGAAGGATCATTTTTATGTTTCGAAGGATCAGATATTTTGTTGGAATTTTCAACAACATCGAAAGATGATGATGGCTACTGTTGTCAAAGCACCGCCCCACTAAGAAAATAAAGTTTCCAACAGCCCATGTGCTTCAATTAAATCTTTGTGTTCACTGCCCAAAGCACCGCCATTTTGTTGTTTGTTGTGCACCGCCCAAGTAACCAAATCAGATTATTTTGTTGCCAACCCGCCGATCTTTCGTATTTTGTTGCCCACGTGTCGGCCCAAAGCACCGCCATTTTCACCGCCCCACTTACGGCTGATAAAGTTTAGGGTTGTGAGATCCAGATCTGACATGTGCTCGAAAGATCTGTGACATGTGCCCGAAAAATTTACGAAAGATCTGCTAATCATTTTTCATTTGTATCAACTTACGAAAGATCATCTTTCGAGACTGGTTTGGTGTTTGTCTTTCGTGTGATCCTTCAGTTGATCCTTCGATAAGTTAATCCTTCGTCAATCATCTTTCAAGCTATTGATATAGAATTTATTTTTCTTATCAAAGATGAATCCAAGTTGGTGGGGAACTCCGGCTCCAGATAGTGGAAAGTACACATGTACAAGCTTATCTCCATCATGGGCCGAATCTCCCACACCACCCCGAATTACTGCAGAAATGTGGGCATCTGTTACAAATCAGAAGCAAAGTGAACCGAAAATGACAATTACAACAGATTGGTTTGGCAATCCAATACAAGTTCCTGTAAAGCCAGCTCCAACCACAGACTTGTATGGAAATCCATTACCCCCAGTTGGTTTACAACACCGTTGTTCTACTGTAAAACCATCATCTCTTGATCCAAAGAACAGTTGTCAGACAAAATCGGCGTTGTATACTGAAATTGTCAAAGATGCAAGCAATGGTGAATCCTCGGGAAATGATAACAGTTCTGAACGTGATAGAAGTTCAGATGAAGATGTTTCAACTTCAGTTGAGGGTGATACAACTTCAAGTTCGAGCGAGGATGGATCTAAATGTGAATCATCAAGGGAGGTTATTAATTCTGATGCAGAAAGGCCAACACCTGAGAGTGATTCCAGTCAGGTATGTGCTGATAAACCCACTGCTGTAGATTGTGATAATTGTGCTAGATTAAGAGTTAAATGTGCTGATCTAGAAGCAAACATGTCTGAGTTGCAAGGCAAACATGATGCTTTACAAGCTAGTTTGTTTGACTTGCAAGACAAACATGTTTCATTGAATGCCAAGTGGTGTGAATTGCAAAGCAAACACGAAGCTTTGCAAGAGAAATATGATGTGACATTTATTCACAACCAAAAGTTGACCGTGGATCTTTCAAAATGCACTGAAGCCAACATGTTTTATGAGAACCATGAAAAAGAGTTTAAGTCGGTAATTGAGAATTTGAAGAAAGATAAAACCGAATTAAGAAAAATGGTTTCCAGAAAACAAACTGACATAAATTTGTATATATCTCGCCTTGAGACTATGCAAAAAGAGATGGCTTGTGTGAAAACCGAAAGTGAGGCGATCCAACTTAAGCTAGACAGTTATTTGAGCTCTAGCTATGTGTTGGATCACATCATTGATGTTCAGAAAGAAAAACGGGATGTCACATGCATAGGCTACCAGAAATGTCCACCAACAGTGAGACACAATTATGATGCATTGCCTGACGAGGAGGATAGAGCGTTCTTTGAACCATCAGTTCCTCTAGATGTAAAGGAGTTTGCAACAGGACTCGGATATAAGAAGGAAGTATCATCAGATTCAGATGTGTCAGCAGATACGTGTGTGTCTTCTGCTGAACTGAATCAGGATCCTCCAGTCATTACTGAGGATGCTGATTCTTCTGATGATGAATCTGATGATGCTGTCCCAGCAAAGTCTGATGCGGAAGTCAAATATGGGGACATACCTCTCGAGAATTACATTCTATGTGATCCTCCTGCAAAACCCGCTAAGACTGTTGCAATCGAGTCCTCGTCTGCACAAGAGTCGGAGGGTGTGAACTTGCTGTACACTCTTGTTGGTGATGATAAAATTTATTCAGACAAAGATTTTCCGATTAAGAATGTTAATCAATCATTAATCAGTGAAGTCTTTAAAAATTCGACAAGTAAGTTTTTGGGAAAGACAGGATCACGTGTTACAGTTACACAGTGTCCTCCTATTCCAAAGGCTGAAATTCGAAAACAATATGGCAATCAGAAATTATCAACAGAGAAGAGGCAGCCAAATCATGCCAAACCTAAAGGAAAAGCACCGACTCAGGGTCAGAAGAAACAGACCCAAAAGAAAAAAAAGAATGTGAACTTTGTGAAATCTAAGGGAACGGACAAAATCGAAACTTTTGAGAACAAATCTAACTTAGATTTTGTTAAACAAGCAACAGTGTTGAAAAGAAATGATCCAAACTGTTCAAAACCTAGTACCTCGGGATCACAAAGTTCATCATCGTCGGCAAGACGATCATATGATGTTTCGGGGATTGTTGAACGAAGATATTGTTTTGAATGTGGTACAATTGGACATATAATTCGAAATTGTCCATATCTTCATAAGTTGAAAGCAAAGGTTGATGATCCCCGTGAACAAAATCATGCCGCCCAAGAGAATAGAAAAGGTAAACAGGGAGAAAACAAGGAAAGGGATCGGAAGATAAACTTCGTGAAATCAAGAGGGACTGATAAAATTGATACTTTCAAAAACAAATCCAACAAGGATTCTGTTAAACAAAGTAAAATTTTGAAAAGAAACAGTCAAAACAACTATATACAACGAACAAATGGTTGTGATGTAGGACCAAGTACCTCAAGATCACGAAGTTCATCATCCAGCTATTGCAGTTATGATACTCCGAGGTTTGTTGAGCGGAGATCATGCTTTGAATGCTGTGAGTATGGACACATCATTAAGAATTGTCCATATCTCACCAAGAGAAAGTCAAAAGTTGATGCCCCCCATGGTAACAATTACCATAAAAGATCTGTTTCACCAAAACAGAACCCTCGTCTTGTTAAACAACGAGAAAAGAAACAGAAAAAGAAACAAAGAAAAGAAGTTGAAAAGGTTTTAAAACCGGAGGTCATCCAAACAAAATCTGTTAAATCGGATGTTAAACATGAAAAACAGAAACAAATTTGGATACCAAAACCGGTAACTGTTTCAGGGGGAGCTACATCAATTCCGAATCATCGGGAAATGGATGTTACAATTCTCGATGATGACGGACGACCCAAGTCTGTGAAGGCTTGGGTCCCCCTCTCCAACTAATCTCTGAATGAGTGTGCAGGATGTTCCAGGAGGAACTATTGATAGTCTTAGGATTGTTGATAGTGGAGCGTCCATGCACAAGATTGGCGACATAAGGCTCCGAAATATTGTTATATCTAGGAGAATGATGTTGTCATTAATGGAGAGGAAGGAAAAGGAAAAGAAGACAAAAATGTCTGATGAAAGAATGTGGCTGAATGAAGTTGCAAAATTCGACCAAATGAAGAACGTGACAAAATTTGGTTGTTATGGTTTTTGATCGGGTCCTCAGGAAAGAATACAATGAAATGTGTGCAGAAGCCTTGGCATGGATTGAACATCCGCACATCATTTCTGAAAGAGAAAGTCAAAGACCTTCGCTGGTGCAATATGGAAGGCCAGCCGGAACCAAAGGTTTTTGATCATGTTGCTGTGAAACGATTCTTCAGTAGCTACAAAATCGACTTTGAAATCCACACCGGGTGGATATCCAGTTGGGAGAGCATTCAGATTCCTTGCAACGCACGAAGCAGTTGCAGGATACGGTTTTGAACTTCTAATCTCTCTTATGCTTGTCGATATTTAAGCTGCTATATGCATGATATCGTCTCGTACAGCACTCTTTGGCCTGACACGTTGATTTCATATATCACCTCACACGTGATTGTTTCTTTATGAAACTCTTCAATGTTGTCATGGTCTGCACCGCTTACTGACATGCCAACTCATTTTCCCAAAATTCGATAAAATCATTTCTGATTAAAATTAATTTTGGTAAACGGCATTAAGGTCAAGCAAGAGTAAAACCAACATCGGAAAATCATTTTTGTAAATACCTTTGTGTTTTAAATTTATCTTAGTTTCTTGATTTTAGGGGGAGTAAATCCAAAAATCTGAAAATCCAAAAACATCGAAAAATTTTCAAAAACACAAAAACAATAGAAAAACAAAAATGAGTTTCCTAGCGAGCAAAAGAGAAAATGATAGTACATCAGTGGTCTATCCAAATCTCTTTAAACCTTAAATGAAAAACGATAAGCAGCTCTATATAAGATGTATCGGTAGGCTCACAATCATTTTAAAGTGTGCAGGGTGATATAAATCTTAAATCGACTGAAGACCAGGTGGGAACCATTCATTGGCATATGGTCTTAGTACCGAAATTTCGTTTGATAGATTGCCGAGGTTCTGAGATATTCGGTCTTTATGCTGCTTATCATCTGGGTATCATGGTTGTATCTTTTACCGAAAAATAACGGGGACGCAAGTCTAGATCTTCCATGATACTATACATACGTGTACATATTACATACTGCATTCGACCTCAATAAGTGATAAACAATCACATGTCCATATCAAATAAGTGATAAAATATCACATTTATCCGGGTGTCAAGTTCGTCTCTCTGCTGTACGGAAGTACTGACCTGTTCACGGACTTGCACCTGTGCCCTCATGCATATGAAAATCAAGTTCCTCATCAATAAGTGATTATATCACATAGGGCTTGTTTTCAAATCAAAATAAGTGAGAATCTCACATCATATACGGTCAAACAGATGATAATCGGTATACTCACCGGTAAGATGAACCCTCGTGCATACCTTGATACGGGAATGTGTCGTGATGTGGATGAACACCGGTCGGTAAGTATAAATCATACCTTAACGTATCCCCTTGCCATGATTACATCTGATAAGTTGAGCTTAAGTGGACAACAATACCGATAATTGTTATAGGATGCTTATCTTAATGTTAACTAATTGAACAACAAGAGTGTTTTGGCTTGACCGTACACTGATATGATTCTCTTACCCTCGAAACTCGCAAAAAGAATGTCTGTATATATTTATTTACTGCTTTCAGTCTTTACATTTGAAAAATTCAAAAATACCAAAAAGATTTTATTTCTACTTTATTTTCGATCGTACGATGTTGGAACTCTAGTCTTCGTTACCTGAAACCTGAACGAAAACCGAACTGACTAAATCTTCATAAACGGTCAAAATGTGAAAGTTTTGAAAGTTGGAAACTTAAATTGACATTTTTTTTAAACTTTCAAACTGTCGGACGGTGTTTGATTGTGACATGGTCATTCGTGTGTCATTTGTTTATACTAACCATTCCAAGCAGTTGTTCTCATTACGCGTTTAGATTTCTTGCATGTGCAGATTCTAAAGGCTAGGAGAACATGGTCGATGACAAGCTTTGGAATGAAGACACAACGCGAAGGCACTCAAAAGATGAAGATGATCGAGTTGCCGCGGACCATCATCAACACCACAAGGATCTCACTTCATAAAGATCAAGTCATTCACGAGCATAACTCGAGGGGGAGCTTATGTTAAGGGGGAGTTTGTCAACACACTTTCTACATGATACGGGTAGTTTGTTGATACACTCTCTGCTTCCAAGACGTGAAGACTTTGAAGATCCTCCGACATTGAAGACTTGAAAGGACATCATAGTCTTGAAGACATGAAGATCAACGATGATCAATATCGAGACAAATCTGCAAACATCAAAGTTCGAGACAAAGCTACAGCCAAGGGGGAGTTTGTTGGTGCACTTGTGTCTGTACTTTGTATGTATTCGGTCACGATGTAAACGATGTCCTTGTCAGTCCTGTAAGTTGACCAAGTCAACCGTCCTCCTGGTTTAACTTGGCCAATCTGTTAGAAATATGGTTGTCTATGTCGAAGGATAAGGCATCGAAGGATAGTGTAAATCCTTCGATGCCCACGAAAGATATGCTTCGATGGAAACTAATAGACCTCGAAGGATACACCATCCTTCGAGGTGCTTGTGAATCCTTCGATGGCTTTGACATCGATAGATGATCCTTCGACCATCTATCGAATCCTTCGGACAGACAACCAATGCTGGGTATATATATACCCATGTATTGTGTGTTCAAAGTAAGACTTGAGAGACTTGTGAGATAGATGCACATAGTGAGTTGAGAGCATTCTGTCCAACACACACACACACACTAGAGAGTTTACAAAATACATTTGTGAACATTGTGCTTGTAACCGGAACCTTTCATTCGCATTAATACAAGTGGGGTTAATCGGTGAATCTTGTGTGTTTGTGTTTGTGCTTGTTTCATCCCGGTTTGCTCCCTAGCTTGGATTCCGCACTTGCTAGTGGGTTAGTATAACAAGGTTTATGTTCGTCATCCTCCGAGAAGGACCTACAAGACAGGCGACATGAAGCTTCTCTACGACGTCAAATCTATTAGAGGAGGTTATGTTGCTTTTGCTGGAGATAAAGGTGGTTATATAACGGGAGAAGGAATGATATCTAACTGGATTGTCAGCTTTGACAAGATCAATTTTGTGCAACAACTTGATCACAATCTTCTTAGTGTTTCTCAAATTTGTGACAAGCAATTCTCAGTACACTTTGATGCTAATGGATGTTATGTGCTGAAACCCGGCTTCAAAATTCCAAAAGAATGGATTCTCCTGTCAGCTCCAAGGATAAATGATTTGTACGTCCTTGATATGAGCCAAGCTATTACTACGTCTGCACAAGCAACTTGTTTCGTTTCCAAAGCCACAGAGAAAGACACTATCTCTTGGCACAGACGAATGGGTCACATTCACTTACGCAAAATGAATCATTTGGTTTCAAATGAATTGGTGAATGGTGTTCCCCTCAAAAATTTCCATCTTCAAGACGTCTGTGTTTCGTGCCAGAAAGGAAAGCAAACAAAGAAGAAGCACCCTACAAAGAAGATCAACACGGTGGCAGTTCCTCTTGAACGTTTGCACATGGATTTGTTCGGTCCTGTCAAGCACAAGAGTATTAGGGGTGATCAATACTGCCTCGTGATAACTGATGATTATTCAAGATTTTCTTGGGTAGCGTTCATGGCGCACAAGAGTGAAACCTTTGGCATTATCAAAAACTTGATCATTCAGATTGAGAATTTGTATAAGTTGAAGGTTAGGCGGATACGTAGCGACAATGGTACTGAATTTAAAAATCATTCCATGGCGGAGTTCTGCACTTCAAAGGGTATTCTTCATGAGTTTAGTGCAGCTTATACTCCTCAACAGAATGGCGTCGCTGAACGTAAGAACCGCACATTGATCGAGACTGCTAGGACAATGTTGGTCGAGTCGCAGTTGCCCATTCCATTCTGGACTGAAGCTGTGGCCTCTGCATGTTACACATTGAACCGAGTCCTTACAGTCAAAAGGCACAATAAGACCTGCTTTGAGCTTCTTCAAAAACGGAAACTAGATTTGTCTTATCACGAACCGTTTGGAGCTCCATGCACAATCATCGATCCTAATGGAAAGTTTGGGGCAAAAGCAATTGATGGCTACTTTCTTGGGTATGCCACCCCTAACTTGCGAGTCTGGAATCTAGAGACTAAAAGGGTCGAGGAATGGTCTGAGGTCAGAGTACAAAGGCACACTTTGCCAGTCAAATGTCCTGGTCAACCTTGGATGTTTGAGTACGATGACTTTTTCAATTCGATCAATGTTGAAGCCGTTGAAGAAAGTGCTGCGGCTAGGATGTTTTTCGAGAGTGACAATGCAACAGTTTCACTGGTGGTTCGTCCGATTCTTGTTAATCAAGAACCATCTTCTTCGGTGAACAATAATACTCTCAACAATGAGGTTTTTCATGATGCAAACGAATTGAACGAATCTTCAGAGGATGATGAATTTCTAGATGCAGATCAAGAAGCTCCAACAACAGCAGTTCATGGTACTTCAGAGGGTACTCCTCCAGTGGATGCCCATAGAACAGCTGAGGCTACTGCATCATCCTCTTCGTCAATTTCGGGCCTTGATTTGGTTGTTGATCTTAATCTTAACAACCTGGGTATAAATATTCCAGTTCGAGAAAATCCTGAAACAAGGATTCATAATACCCATCCTCAACAAAACATCATTGGAAATGTGCAAAGTGGCATTCAAACAAGAAACATGTTGCGAAACAACAACAATGCAGGCTTGTATGGAGCTATTAGAGAATCCGGGCAACAAAATGATTGGTCCTTCGTGTGTTATGTTTCACAGGAAGAACCAAGAACTTGGAAAGAAGCCTTAAAAGATAACTCTTGGGTTGAAGCAATGCAGGAAGAACTGCAACAATTCCAGAAGCTGGGTGTCTGGAAACTTGTAGAGAAACCTGCTGGATACAAGAAGATTGGTACCCGTTGGGTTTTCAAATGCAAAAAGGATGACCGCGGAGTTGTTATCCGAAACAAAGCACGTTTAGTCGTTCAAGGTTTTCGTCAGATTGAAGGGATCGACTACAACGAAGTGTATGCACCAGTGGCACGTCTCGAAGCAATTCGAATCTTTCTAGCCTATGCGTCCTTCAAAGGGTTCAAGGTTTATCAGATGGACGTGAAAAGTGCATTCTTACATGGTGTGGTTGAAGAAGAGGTGTACGTCGAACAGCCTCCAGGTTTTGAAGATCCTATCCATCCCGATCGGGTTTGGTTGCTCAACAAAGCTCTCTATGGTCTTCATCAAGCACCGCGAGCTTGGTATGCAACCTTATCTCACTATCTGCTGGAGAACGGTTTTCGTAGAGGTCTTATCGACTGTACTCTTTTCATCAAAGAACAAGATGGAGATCTTCTTCTGGTACAGGTATACGTTGATGATATTATTTTTGGTTCTACTAATGATGTCTTGTGTAGGAATTTCGAGCGCATTATGCAGGACAAATTCGAGATGAGTGCTATGGGGGAAATGACCTTCTTCTTGGGCCTACAAGTACAACAAACTGAGTCTGGGATATTCATCCATCAGACTAAATATGTTGGCGACATCTTGAGCCGGTTCCAGATGTCTGATGCAACGCCCATTGGTACCCCATTGCCAACTAATCACGGAATTACTCCAGATTTGAAGGGAGAAGCTGTTAGTCCCTCAAACTATCGCGCAATGATCGGATCTCTTATGTACCTCACAGCATCAAGACAAGATATAATGTACCCAACGTGCCTGCTTGCCAGATATCAAGTTAATCCGAAGGCTTCACATCTTGCAGCTGTTAAAAGGATTTTTCGTTATTTGAAGGCGTACCCTGACACCGGTCTGTGGTACCCTAGGGATAATAACTTTGAATTGGTAGCTTTCAGTGATTCTGATTTTGGCGGATGCAAAATCGACGGCAAATCCACAACGGCTGGATGTCAGTTTTTAGGAAATCGCCTAGTCACATGGCAGTGCAAGAAGCAGACGTGTGTCGCTACATCAACATGCGAAGCTGAATACATTACTGCCTCAAGTTGTTGCTCCCAAGTTCTTTGGATCCAACAACAATTGCGGGACTACGGTTTTGAATTTCTAACTACTCCTATTTACGTTGATAATTCTGCTGCTTTAGATATCACTAGAAATCCTGTGCAGCACTCCAAGACCAAACACATCGAAATCAAATATCACTTCATACGTAATTGCTTTGAGAAAAGGCTAATCGATGTTGTTAAGGTCCACACCGATGACCAACGTGCCGACTTATTTACCAAAGCATTTGACAAATCAAGATTTGACTTTTTATTATTGGTAAACGGCATTAAGGTCAAGCAAGAGTAAACCAACATTGGAAAATCATTTTTGTAAATATCTTTGTGTTTTAAATTTATCTTAGTTTATTGATTTTAGGGGGAGTAAATCCAAAATCTGAAAATCCAAAAACATCGAAACAATTTCAAAAACACAAAAACAATAGAAAAACAAAAATGAGTTTCCTGGCGAGCAAAAGAGAAAATGATAGTACATCAGTGGTCTATCCAAACCTCTTTAAACCTTAAATGAAAAACGATAAGTAGCTCTATATAAGATGTATCGGTAGGCTCACAATCATTTTAAAGTGTGCAGGGTGATATAAACTTAACTGACTGAAGACCAGGTGGGAACCATTCATTGGCATATGGTCTTAGTACCGAAATTTCGTTTGATAGATTGCCGAGGTTCTGAGATATTCGGTCTTTATGCTGCTTATCATCTGGGTATCATGGTTGTATCTTTTACCGAAAAATAACGGGGACGCAAGTCTAGATCTTCCATGATACTATACATACGTGTACATAATTCATACTGCATTCGACCTCAATAAGTGATAAAATATCACATTTATCCGGGAGTCAAGTTCGTCTCTCTGCTGTACGGAAGTACTGACCTGTTCACGGACTTGCTCCTGTGCCCTCATGCATATGAAAATCAAGTTCCTCATCAATAAGTGATTATATCACATAGGGCTTGTTTTCAAATCAAAATAAGTGAGAATCTCACATCATATACGGTCAAACAGATGATAATCGGTATACTCACCGGTAAGATGAACTCTCGTGCATACCTTGATACGGGAATGTGTCGTGATGTGGATGAACACCGGTTCGTAAGTATAAATCATACCTTAACGTATCTCCTAAACATGATTACATCTGATAAGTTGAGCTTAAGTGGACAACAATACCGATAATTGTTATAGGATGCTTATCTTAATGTTAACTAACTGAACAACAGGAGCGTTTGGCATGACCGTACACTGATATGATTCTCTTACCCTCGAAACTCGCAAAAAGAATGTCTGTATATATTTATTTACTGCTTTCAGTCTTTACATTTGAAAAATTCAAAAATACCAAAAAGATTTTATTTCTGCTTTATTTTCGATCGTACGATGTTGGAACTCTAGTCTTCGCTACCTGAAACCTGACTGAAAACCGAACTGACTAAATCTTCATAAACGGTTGAAATTTGCAAGTTTTGAAAGTTAAACTAAAATTGACAAATTTATTAAACTTTCAAATTGTCGGACGGTGTTTGATTGTGACATGGTCATTCGTGTGTCATTTGTTTATGCTAACTATTCCAAGCAGTTGTTCTCATTACGCGTTTAGATTTCTTGCATGTGCAGATTCTAAAGGCTAGGAGAACATGGTCGATGACAAGCTTCGGAATGAAGACACGACGTGAAGGCACTCAAAAGATGAAGTTGATCGAGTTGCCGCTGACCATCATCAACACCACAAGGATCTCACTTCATAAAGATCAAGTATTTCACGAGCATAACTCAAGGGGGAGCTTATGTTAAGGGGGAGTTTGTCAACACACTTCCTACATGATACGGGTAGTTTGTTGATACACTCTCTGCTTTCAAGACGTGAAGACTTTGAAGATCCTCCGACACTGAAGACTTGAAAGGACATCAGAGTCTTGAAGACATGAAGATCAAAGATGATCAAGATCGAGACAAATCTGCAACCATCGAAGTTCGAGACAAAGCTACAGCCAAGGGGGAGTTTGTTGGTGCACTTGTGTCTGTACTTTGTCTGTATTCAGTCACGATGTAAACGATGTCCTTGTCAGTCCTGTAAGTTGACCAAGTCAACCGTCCTCCTGGTTTGACTTGGCCAACAGTTAGTAAACTGGTTGTATATGGTTGTCTGTCTCGAAGGATAAGAGATCGAAGGATGATGTGGATCCTTCGATCTCCTCGAAAGATATGCTTCGATTGATGGACCTCGAAAGATCATCCTTCGAGGTCCATGTGAATCCTTCGAAGGCTTTGTGATCGATAGATGATCCTTCGACCATCTATCGGATCCTTCGTACAAGGCAACCTGTGCTGGGTATATATATACCCATGCAATGTGTGTTAGAAGATAGACTTGATAGATAGATGCACACAGATAGAAAGATAGAGTTCTTGAGAGCATTCTGTCCGAAACACACACACACACTTTGAGAGTTTGCAAAACACATTTGTGAACATTGAGCTTGTAACCGGAACCTTTCATTCGTATTAATACAAGTAGTGTTAATCGGTGAACCTTGTGTGTTTGTGTTTATACTTGTCTCATCCCGGTTTGCTTGCTAGCTTGGATTCCGCACTCGCTAGTAGGTTAGTATAACAAGGTTTAGGTTCGTCATCCTCCTAGAGGGACCTACAATAACCTTGATAAAATAAAAGAAATAAATAATTAGACGTTGGACAACTAAATGGCACATTTGGTGATTTATCTAATGTTGGAAGTAACGATAAATATTAAGACAATAAACCAAAGAAAATAAACACCAAAAAGATTTAAATTTCAGACTCAACCTCTTTTTTCTTGATATGGTATATTGATATTGATTGTTGGTATTCTAGATGTTATAAAACTATTTAAACAAAAACAGTTGTATTACCCCAAGATGGTAAGACAATTAAATAATACATCTCTTAAATGTTTGGAAACTCATCACATGAGTTTGTGTAAAATAAAATAGGGTGTTGCTATTTACACTTCCATTTTTTTTTTAAATTTTACTGGTTGTATTTTCTTTTAAAGTTTGTAAATAAATATGTATTTTTTTATTTTTTAAAAATTTGTATTAGGAAATATCCCTATTTTTTCTAGGTTTTATCTAATTGCCATAGTTTGAATATTTAGATATATACGTAACAATCCTATGGAAGAAAAAAAACCTGCAACTAATTGAAATAAGGAGATTAAAAAGGAGCTTGAATAAACAATTTTTTTCAACTTTGATTTTCATCATATTTATAGTTGTCCTTGGTATGTATTCTAATTAAAAGTGTTCGTCATCTATTTCAAAAATTCATAAAAAGTGTTCTTGTTCTGTCACTTCACGTTACTTTTCTTATTCAAAAGCGTTGTACTGTGCAAAATTTCTTATTCAAAACACTTCACGTTACTTTTCATCTCTCATGTCACTTTCACCAAAAAATCGTCAAGTGTTTATTTATGTATAAAAAGATCACACAAAACATACGAAAAAAAGTAATATGCTTTTCAGTACACTTTTAAAGTAATAAAATTTAATTCTTAATAAATCATAAACTGATTATTCATCTATATGTTCGAGATTGTTTTCGGGTTTGTCTCTGATACTGTTTATCACAGTTCGACATTAGGAGTTATACAAAATGATGTCTTCATTTTCTATCAATCAGGTATACGTTTTATTTAAAGCATTATAAGCTTATATTTTTATTTACATAATGTTTGTAGTCATATGTCTCAACTGTAATATTTTTTGTTATTAGGCATTCAAGTCTCGTGATGGGAGTCTTTTGCAAGTCACATTTCAAGTCGCAAAGTAAGTGGGAGTCTTTTACTGAAATGTGCAGTTCACTAATTGAGTCTCAAACTTTGACATCATACAAGGAAAAATACAAAGAACTTCAATCAATGTTGACCAAACATCCATGTATTAATTATTATTTTTATTGTTATTCTTGTTGTTTTCGGTGGTGTTTTATTTATTAGTGTCCTCGTCATCATCTTACAGGTGTCTTACATTACCTGGAAAATACTTGGTTGGATAATCACAAAGAACTATTTGTCTCAGTTTGGACTGATGAATGCTTACATTTTAGAAATCAGACAACCAACATGCAAAGCTAAAGGTATACTTGAATTCAGCAAATTCTAGCGTAGATAAGTTTGTTGGTTGCATTGATGACATTGTGAATTCAAAATATATATCAATTAAAGCAAGTTTCCAAAAGAGTAAGAATACACTAAAGCATAAACATAATTTACCAGTCTTGAAACTGCTACATGGTTTTGTTTCTCATAACGCATTGGATATAAAAGGTATTGTGCTTGAATATAATTTTACGGATTTGAAACCATCGCCAAATGTGGTTGAATATAAGTTTATGGATTTGAAACCATCGCCTCCAAGACATACTTCCTACGCAAACGATTCTGAGCCACTAATGAAAGAAATCCCAAGCATCTTTCACCCGTACATTTCATGTATAAGAAATGTCGATCCCGATGGTAATTGTGGGTTTCGATATGTCGATGTGGGGTTGGAGATGGATGAAAACTTGTGGAGTTTTATTCCAACTGAACTTGTACAAGAGATGGACATTAAATAAAAAATTTGGAGGCAAATTTTTGACACAGTTGTCACAGGAGAGTATAACCGTCTACGTTGCAACATAGATTTTCATGGAAAGGGATTTGCAAGCGATGATTACTGGATGCATATGCCCCACACTGGACTCCTCATTGCTCAAAGATTTGGTGTGATTGTTCACCTTTTAAGCATCGACGGCAATCAAACTTTCTTCCCGCTATTGACTGCTCCAAACCAAATTTGTAGCCCTCATCAAGTGGTGTCGCTTGTTCATGTTCATGGAAACCATTTCATCCATGTTAGATTAGAAGGAGATCATCCGATGCCTCTCCCGAACAGTCTTTGGAGTAGCAACCGAAGTGACGCTGCAGCAGATTGGGAAGTTATGTACAGTTCTCGTATAAACCGGTATAAGGAGCTAAAAAATCCTAATCCAGACCGAACTGTACAATATGTTGGTTAAACACCAGTTGTAATTTGTTTCGGTTAAACTTTATTTGTTTTAGTTAAATCTTAACTTTAATTTGTTTTGGTTAACCTTCATTTGTTTTTTTAATGTGTTACTCATTTGTTTTAAACGTAACGAACTCATCATAGTCTTAACCTTATTTTTTTGATGTAATAGCATCAAAGGCGCTGCTTCTCTGGCCATGTTTCAGGCCACCGGAAAGAAAAAAAAGGGTCGGAGTATTGTTTGATGTTATTTTCAAAAAAAAAAAAAAAATAGAAAATACAATTTTCCACTCTTTTTAAATTGAAGTGAAAAAAAAAACAATTCATTGTACTAATAAATAATATTTACAAAGGGATTAAACGGAGACAAATAGTAACTTACAATTTTTTTAACATGAATTTCTAAAGTTATTTACTTTATAAAGACAAGTTAAAGAATAAATAATATGAACGTTTATAAAGTTATTTAAATAATAGTTGAATATCTAAAATAAAATTTAAAGGGACTAAACGAAAAACATAAGAAAATACAAGGGTAGAATTTAAAAATTATAAACATGATTTTTTTGGAAAATGGGGTATAAACAATAAAAATGGAGATGCAAATAGCCACACCCAATAAAAGAAAATAAAATAAAATTTGAAACGTGTTAGGCCATAAATATTAATAAATTATTAAATTATTACAAAGTTGATGAGGAGTGTTGATCCGAGAGTTGATAGTGAATCAGAAAAACCAAGGAGAAACGCAGCCAGAAAAAAAAAAAAAAAAAAAAAAAAAAAAAAAAAAAAAAAAAAAAAAAAAAAAAAAAAACCTTTAAACTGACATACATATTTTAGGGTATGGCTGGAGTCACACGACCCATGACCAGCGGACGAAAGTGTCTCACTTAAGGTTCCGAATTCGCAATCAAGATTTTTCACTAATTTCGTCAACTTTAAGTAGTTTTCTTTTTAGTCTAAAATGTGTGAATATTTTAAAATCAATTTACGCGTCTAATTAATTATTTAATTTCAGTATTCCTTTTCCGTTTACAATTTTAAAAATTTAGCAAATGTGCCAAATTTAGGAATTCCAAAAAATGGCACTTCTTAATGTTTATTTATTCAGTTTATCAGTTTTTTATTTATTTGTTTTCGCATTTTCTTTAAGAATACTTCACAGTTTTTAGTTTAAAATATGTACCTTTAAAATAGCAACCTATGTTCAACAGTTACACATGATCGATCCAACATCCATAGTATAATAAATTAATAACCTTACATTTTTATGTCCGAAACAATCATATATATATATATATATATATAACCTGGTTAGCATCATTTTAAATCACAGTGTGGATATAGTAATTTGTTATTAGACAGATGTCCAAACACCCTTAACCTCTTCATATAATAATGGAAGATTGGACACACCGACAAGCAACTCCAGTGCTGCCACAAATGGAGGCGACAACAATTCGATTGCCCATTCTTCCTCACTCATGCAGGACACACACACACATACAAATCTATATATAAATGTAAATAAGCGTATCAATCTAACACACTGAACTCTATATAAACCCATAATCACATCTAAGCAACCCTTCAAACTTACTTTATAACCTTTATCCTAACTTCAAACAGCTCGACCCGAACCCGAATCTTGTTCTTCATAGCCATGAATTCCCTTGATCTAAACCTACCTGAAAACTACTTCAGCTTAGACCTCTTGCATGATTCTTCGAATTCTTCATCTTCGTCTTCTTCTTCTTCATCAAGCAACCGCGAGCAACGAGTTTTCTCATGCAACTATTGCAGTAGAAAATTTTATAGTTCACAAGCACTTGGAGGCCACCAGAATGCTCACAAGCTGGAACGCACCTTGGCTAAGAAATGCAGATACCTGAACTCAGGAGTTAAACTCTGGGAGCAGATATCAAGGTCTGGTTCCGATGGTTCAACCCATGTTGGTTGGGTGCAGCCACCCTTCCTGAATCAGGGACAGGTTGGGAGGAGAGACATGGACTATATGTATAGTGGTGAGAGTGAGACTGTTCAAGAAGATTTTCATCAGCTGGATTTATCTCTCAGGCTTTAAGCACATGTATAAATGTACTTCTATAGTTCTATGTTCCAAGATTGATCTATGAATGAATAAATATGCTATTTGTTTACTGATTTTTAATCTATTAAGTTTTGTTTCTTAACAATTATATAAACATATATAGCTAGGTACAACGTACAAGTAAATTTATTTAATTTTTTTAGGGTGTACATGTTTGCACACTAAAATGTCTATTTGCACATCAAACCCTAGCTATACGCGGCGTATAACCATCTTTTTCAATTTCCAAGAGAATCTCTGATATGATGTGTTGGTGCACTTGTGTCTGTGCTTTGTCTGTATTCGGTCTGTATGTAAACGATGTCCATGTCAGTCCTGTAAGTTGACAAAGTCAACCATCCTCCGGTTTGACTTAGTCAACAGTTAGAAAGATGTTTGTCTGGATCGAAGGATAGCCTCGAAGGATACAACTGATCCTTCGAGATGCTCGAAAGATATGGTTCGACCATTAGACCTCGAAGGATGATCCTTCGAGGTCCATGCTGATCTTTCGTGTAACATGTGGTCGACAGATGATCCTTCGGACCATCTGTCGAATCCTTCGGACCATCTTTCGAATCCTTCGAGCAGACATGCTGAGCTGGGTATATATATACCCATGCATGTGTTGAGTTTCGGTAGACAGACACACAGACAGAAAGACAACCGAGAGATATAGAGTTTCTTTGAGAGCATTCTGTCGGAACTCACACACACACACACTTGAGAGTTTACATGTTAGATTTGTAAACATTGAGCTTGTAACCGAACCCTCATTGCATTAATACAAGTTGTGTTAATCGGTGAACTTGTGTGTTTGTTTCTCTACTTGCTACTAACTCGGTTTGCTTGCTAGCTTGGATTCCGCACTCGCTAGTAGGTTTGTATAACAAGGTTTAGGTTCGTTATCTTCCGCGAAAAGGGACCTACAAGTGGTATCAGAGCTTGGCTCTTTACCTTGATTAAAACCGGGTTTTTACAAGTTTTGGTGTGTTAAAACACTTGGTTTTGCACCTGTTTTTACTTGATTTCTTGCATTTTCTTTGAGTAAAAACGTGTTCTAAACCCTTCGGGAGTGTTCAAGGTTGGGTTGGGTAACTTGAAAAATTGTTTTTAAGTAACTTGGTATTTCCGGTCAAGTTCCGATCAAGGTTTCCGGTGACTAGTGTGAAGATAAGGTTTTCCTTTTTGGGCAATCTTTTCAAAGTTGGTGGGAAAGTACGTCTGACCATACCTTTTGCCGAAAGTTGACCTTACCAACCTGTCACCTTTTCACCAACCTTTCACATCAGATCAGATTGTGTCAGAGCTCTCGAAAGATATCTTTCGACATCGAAAGATCATCCTTCGATATCTTTCGACCAAGGAGGGCTCGAAAGATTAATATCCTTCGACCCATCCTTCGAAGTCTGAAACATATCCTTCGAGAAAGGAATCATTTCGAAAGATTCGTGTCCGAAAGATTAGGATCCTTCGTATTGGTGAATCTTTCGAGATCTGTTACTCGAAAGATAAGGATTTAACACGAAAGATAAGGATCTTTCAAAAGGGAATCCTTCGTGTTCTTGAGTCTTTCGAGATCATTGTTCGAGAGTCAACAGTAATCGTTCGAGTACTGTTGATCCTTCGAACAAGATTATATCTTTCGATTGTGATCTGTTTATTGTTAACAACTTTCTGTGATTTCAGGTCTTTCGACCAGGAACCTTCGGTTGTGTTATCTTTCGGATCATTCTTACTTAGCATTTATTTTGCTTATCTATCATGAATCCGAGTTGGTGGGGAACTCCGGCTCCAGACAATGGTGAATATACAAGATCAAATGTCACTCCCTCATGGTGGGGTACATCGGCTCCAGACGATGGAAAATACACGAATACCAGGTCATCTCCTTTATGGGCCGAGTCGCCGGTATCGACATCTTCTCAGGGAAATCAATGGGCTTTGGTATCGAATCAAACTCCGAGCATTCAAAGTATTCTACTAAGCGAAAGTGAAACAGGAAGTTTGAATCGACCTCCAAAGTTGATGCATTTGAATGAATATCCAGGATGGGTTGAGAGATTTAAAACATATGTTCTTGGTCAAAATACGGAACTGTGGATACGTTTCACCACAGATTTCGATCAAGCCATAGAGGTTGCTGCTTCAGATTCTACTACGTTTGCTGATCTTCCAGAAGATAAAAAGAAAACCTATGATCTGGAAAAGAAGGCATACGCCATTCTCACTCAGGCGTTAAGCAAGGATATCTACCATCAGTTTGTCAGCTTCAAGACAACAAAGAAGTTATGGGATGGATTGAAAAACAGAGGAGTGGGAAATGCAGCAACACGTCAAATGCGTCATGATCTTCTCAAGAAAGAATTCGAAGGCTTCACTTGTATGGATAAGGAGTCCTTGGGAGATATGACAAGCCGATTTTATCATCTGCTTACGGAATTGGATAATTATAGTGTTGTGACAACTCAAGCTGAAGTTGTGAAGAAGTTTGCTGATGCTTTGCCTCCTCAATGGAGTAGTTTCTTGGAAATCCTGAAGTACAACGGGGTGTTGAGAACCACTAATATCAACGAGTTCGTTCAACTGTTGGAAAACAAGGATCAGGAGGAAACATTGAAGGCGAAGAGAGTTCCATTGCCACAGAATCCAGAAATGTACTGTGGAACTTCCAGTTCTTCGTCTGCAAGAACCGGTTCACATGCTCCACTTCAAACAGCGTTTGTCACAAGCACAGATTGTTTTGGCAATCCAATACAAGTTCCTGTTAAGCCACCTCCCACCACAGACATGTATGGAAATCCAATCCAACCACCTCCACCTCCTCCTGCTCAACAACAACAACGTGCATGTTATGGAGGAACATCATCTGCTGGTCAACAATCAAAGTCAAGTACAGTACAGCTCGACACGTCAAGCTTCTCTAAAATCAGTGTAGAAGTGGCTAAGGAACACATGGAGCTGCTTAACACTGTAGTGAGCGCGTACTGTGGGTTGATAGAAGGTCAGATTGGCAACATTAATCTGACACAAGAAGATTACAGGCAGATTGATAAAGAGGAGATGGACTTGATGGACATCAAGTGGGCCTTTGCGAGTGCTGTGAGAAGAGCAAAGGATTGGATGGAGAGTACTGGAAGAACCAGCTTGGAAAGTAAGCGAGACACCAAGTATGGGTTCGATAAGCAAGCTGTAAAGTGCTTCAATTGTGGTGAACGGGGTCACTTTAAACGGGAATGCACCAAGCCAGCCCAGCACGGAAATCAAAACCCCTTCAGAAACCAAGGCAATCGGCAGAACAGAAACAATGATCGTACCATGGTACCCGTCAACAACCAAACCAACCGGGCACTTGCAGTTCAGGTAGATGAAGGTTGTGACTGGTCAATCCAGTTGGGTGGTGATGCTCCCGATGGAACAGCATGTTTTGCTCAGATTGTGAAGGAGCTAGTTCACACCAGTGGTGGAGAATCTTCTGCCAGTGGTGGTGAATCGTCTGAAGATGAAGACTCTTCTGGGTACAGCAGAAGTGTTGATGAAGAATCATCTAATTCTGGTGATGATCATGTGGGTGAGACATTGAATGCAGCAATCGATGCAGATATTGATGAACTCTTGGAGGAAGCTGCAGCAGAAACTCAAAGAAGATCTATTCTGGTGGATCAAGCTGCTTATACTTCGTCTTCTCTCCATTCAGCCTTTATGGCTAATGTCGACGGTTCATCAAGTCAGGTATGTGTCGATGAACACACTGCTGTTAATTGTGATGAATGTGCTAGGATGCATGCTAGATGTGCTGAAATGGAGAAAAGTATGTCTGAGTTGCAAGGCAAACATGATGCTTTACAAGCTAGTTTGTTTGACTTGCAAGACAAACATACTACTGTGAATGAGAATCTGAGTGACTTGCAAAGTAAGCATGACGCTTTGCAAGAAAAATATGATGTGACCTTTCTCCACAATCAGAAATTGACTGTGGACCTCTCTAAATGCACAGAAGCCAACATGTTTTATGAAAACCATGAAAAAGAATTTAAGTCAGTAATTGAAACGTTAAAGAAGGATAAAACTGAACTGACTAAAATGGTTTCAAGAAAACAAACTGATATTAATTTGTATATATCTCGCCTTGAGAGTATGCAAAAAGAGATGGCTTGTGTGAAAACCGAAAGTGATGCGATCCAACTCAAGCTAGACAGTTATTTGAGTTCTAGCTATGTGTTAGATCACATCATTGACGTTCAGAAGGAAAAGAGAGATGTCACATGCATAGGGTACAAGAAGTGTCCACCACCAGTGAGACATAATTATGATGCCATGCCTGATGAAGAGGACAGGGTTTTCTTTGAACCTTCTGTGCCTCTAGATGTTAAGGAGTTTGCTGCAGGACTCGGATACCAAAAGGAAGTATCCTCAGATTCAGATGTGTCAGCAGATACATTTGTGAGTGCTGAACAGAATCAAGATCCTCCAGTTGTGATTGAGGATGCTGATTCGTCTGATGATGAATCTGACGATACTGTCCCAGCAAAGTCTGATGCGGTAGCCAAAAATGAGGACATACCTCTTGAGAATCACATTCTATGTGATCCCCCTGTTCAACCCGCTAAGACTATTGCAACTGAGTCCTCATCTGCAGAAGAGCCGGAGAGTGTGAATTTGCTGTACACTCTAGTTGGTGATGATAAAATTTACTCAGACAAAGATTTTCCCATTAAGAATGTTAATCAATCCTTAATCTGCAAAGTCTTTGAGAATTCAACGAGTAAGTTCTTGGGAAAGGCAGGACCTAAAGTTACAGTTACACAGTGTCCTCCTATTCCAAAGGCTGAAATTCGAAAACAATTTGGTAACAAGAAATTACCAACAGTGCCAACACAGCAAAATCACACCAAACCCAAAGGTAAAACACCGGCTCAAGCTAACAAGAAGCCGAACCAAAAGAAGAAGAAGAATGTTAACTTTGTGAAATCGACGGGAACAGACAAAATTGAAAAGTTTGAAAATCAATCTAACTTAGATTTTGTCAAGAAAACAATTGTCGAGAAAAGAAATGAACCAAGCAGTTCAAAGCCTAGTACCTCGGGTTCACAAAGTTCAACATCATCGGCTAGACGATCACATGATTCTTCGGGGTTTGTAGAACGAAGATCATGTTTTGAGTGTGGAACCATTGGGCACATTATTAGAAACTGCCCATATCTTCATAAGCAGAAAGGAAAGGTTGATGATCCCCGTGGCAAAACTGACCGTAAGCCAACTGTTTCCACAAAACAAGATCCCCGCCTTGTAAAAGAAAGGGAAAAGAAACAGAAACGCCAACAGGTCAAAAAGATAGAAAAAGCGATTAAAACCGATGCGGTTCAAAAACAATCTGTTATTGTAAAACCAGACAATTCTAAAACTTCAAATCATCAAGAAGTTAAATTTTTAAAGAAAAACACTGGTGAAACCAAACAGACTTGGAAACCAAAAACGGTTACTGAATCAGGGGGACCATCACAATTCACCAACCATCAAAGACAAGAAGTTATTGTCATTGATGAAAATGGAAGACCCAAGACCACAATGGCTTGGGTCCCCATCTCCAACTAATTCATTTGAGTTCATGTGCAGGGTGCTTCAGGAGGAACTATCAGTAGTCACTGGATTGTTGATAGTGGGGCATCCAGGCACATGACGGGCGACATGAAGCTTCTCTACGACGTTAAATCTATTAGAGGAGGTTATGTTGCTTTTGCTGGAGATAAAGGTGGTTATATAACGGGTGAAGGAATGATATCTAACGGGATTGTCAGCTTTGACAAGATCAATTTTGTGCAACAACTTGATCACAATCTTCTTAGTGTTTCTCAAATTTGTGACAAGAAATTTTCAGTACACTTTGATGCTAATGGATGTTATGTGCTGAAACCCGGCTTCAAAATTCCAAAAGAATGGATTCTCTTGTCGGCTCCAAGGATAAATGATTTGTACGTCCTTGACATGAGCCAAGCTATTACTACGTCTGCACAAGCAACATGTTTCGTTTCTAAAGCCACAGAAAAAGACACTATCTCTTGGCACAGACGAATGGGTCACATTCACTTACGCAAAATGAATCATTTGGTTTCAAATGAATTGGTGAATGGTGTTCCCCTCAAGAATTTTCATCTTCAAGATATCTGTGTTTCGTGCCAGAAAGGAAAGCAAACAAAGAAGAAGCACCCTACAAAGAAGATCAACACGGTGGCAGTTCCTCTTGAACGCTTGCACATGGATTTATTCGGTCCTGTCAAGCACAAGAGTATTCGGGGTGATCAATACTGCCTCGTGGTTACTGATGATTATTCAAGATTTTCTTGGGTTGCGTTCATGGCACACAAGAGTGAAACCTTTGGCATTATCAAAAACTTGATCATTCAGATTGAGAATTTGTATAAGTTGAAGGTTAGGCGGATACGTAGCGACAATGGTACTGAATTTAAAAATCATTCCATGGCGGAGTTCTGCACTTCAAAGGGTATTCTTCATGAGTTTAGTGCAGCTTATACTCCTCAACAGAATGGTGTCGCTGAACGTAAGAACCGCACGTTGATCGAGACTGCTAGGACAATGTTGGTAGAGTCACAGTTGCCCATTCCATTCTGGACTGAAGCTGTGGCCTCTGCATGCTACACATTGAATAGAGTCCTTACAGTCAAAAGACACAACAAGACCTGCTTTGAGCTTCTTCAAAAACGGAAACCAGATTTGTCTTATCTAGAACCGTTTGGAGCTCCATGCACAATCATCGATCCTAATGGAAAGTTTGGGGCAAGAGCAATTGATGGATACTTTCTTGGGTATGCCACCCCTAACTTACGAGTCTGGAATCTAGAGACTAAAAGGGTCGAAGAATGGTCTGAGGTCAGAGTACAAAGGCACACCTTGCCAGTCAAAAATCCGGGTCAACCTTGGATGTTTGAATACGATGACTTCTTCAATTCGATCAATGTTGAAGCCGTTGAAGAAAATGCTGCGGCTAGGATGTTTTTCGAGAGTGACAATGCAACAGTTTCACCGGTGGTTCGTCCAATTCTTGTTAATCAAGAACCATCTTCTTCGGTGAACAACAATACTCTCAACAATGAGGATTTTCATGATGCAAACGAATTGAACGAATCTTCAGAGGATGATGAATTTCTAGATGCAGATCAAGAAGCTCCTACAACAGCAGTTCATGGTACTTCAGAGGGTACTCCTCCAGTGGATACACATAGAACAGCTGAGACTACTGCATCATCCTCTTCGTCAATTCCGGGTCTTGAACTGGTTGTTGATCTTAATCTTAACAACCTGGGTATAAATGTTCCAGTTCCAGATAATCCAGAAACAAGGATTCATAATACCCATCCTCAACAAAACATCATTGGAAATGTGCAAAGTGGCGTACAAACAAGAAACATGTTGCGAAACAACAACAATGCAGGCTTGTATGCAGCTATTCGAGAATCCGGGCAACAAAACGATTGGTCCTTCGCGTGTTATGTCTCACAAGAAGAACCAAGAACGTGGAAAGAAGCCTTGAAAGATAACGGTTGGGTTGAAGCAATGCAGGAAGAACTGCAACAATTCCAGAAGCTGGGTGTCTGGAAACTCGTAGAGAAACCTGCTGGATACAAGAAGATTGGTACCCGTTGGGTTTTCAAATGCAAAAAGGATGACCGTGGAGTTGTTATCCGAAACAAAGCTCGTTTAGTCGTTCAAGGTTTTCGTCAGATTGAAGGGATCGACTACAACGAAGTCTATGCACCAGTTGCACGTCTCGAAGCAATTCGAATCTTTTTAGCCTATGCGTCTTTCAAAGGATTCAAGGTTTATCAAATGGACGTGAAAAGTGCATTTTTACACGGTGTGGTTGAAGAAGAGGTGTACGTCGAGCAGCCTCCAGGTTTTGAAGATCCTATCCATCCCGATCGGGTTTGGTTGCTCAACAAAGCTCTTTATGGTCTTCATCAAGCACCACGAGCTTGGTATGCAACCTTATCTCACTATCTGCTGGAGAACGGTTTTCGTAGAGGTCTTATCGATTGTACTCTTTTCATCAAGGAACAAGATGGAGATCTTCTTCTGGTACAGGTATACGTTGATGACATTATTTTTGGTTCTACTAATGATGTCTTGTGTAGGGAATTCGAGCGCATTATGCAGGATAAATTCGAGATGAGTGCTATGGGGGAAATGACCTTCTTCTTGGGCCTACAAGTACAACAAACGGAGTCTGGGATATTCATCCATCAGACTAAATATGTTGGTGACATCTTGAGCCGGTTCCAGATGTCTGATGCAACGCCCATTGGTACCCCATTGCCAACTAATCACGGAATTACTCCAGATTTGAAGGGAGAAGCTGTTAGTCCCTCAAACTATCGCGCTATGATCGGATCTCTTATGTACCTCACAGCATCAAGGCCAGACATCATGTACCCAACGTGCCTGCTTGCCAGATATCAAGTTAACCCGAAGGCCTCACATCTTGTTGCTGTTAAAAGGATTTTTCGTTATTTGAAGGCGTACCCTGACACCGGTCTGTGGTACCCTAGGGATAATAACTTTGAATTGGTAGCTTTCAGTGATTCTGATTTTGGCGGATGCAAAATCGACGGTAAATCCACAACGGCTGGATGTCAGTTTTTAGGAAATCGCCTAGTCACATGGCAGTGCAAGAAGCAGACGTGTGTAGCTACATCAACATGCGAAGCTGAATACATTGCTGCCTCAAGTTGTTGCTCCCAAGTTCTTTGGATCCAACAACAGATGCGGGACTACGGTTTTGAATTCCTAACTACTCCTATTTACGTTGATAATTCTGCTGCTTTAGATATCACTAGAAATCCTGTGCAGCATTCGAAGACCAAACACATCGAAATCAAATATCACTTCATACGTGATTGCTTTGAGAAAAGGCTAATCGATGTTGTTAAGGTCCACACCGATGACCAACGTGCCGACTTATTTACCAAAGCTTTTGACAAATCAAGATTTGACTTTTTATTATTGGTAAACGGCATTAAGGTCAAGCAAGAGTAAAACCAACATCGGAAAATCATTTTTGTAAATATCTTTGTGTGTTGTTAAATTTATCTTAGTTTATTGATTTTAGGGGGAGTAAATCCAAAAATCTGAAAATCCAAAAACATCGAAAAATTTCAAAAACACAAAAACAATAGAAAAACAAAAATGAGTTTCCTGGCGAGCAAAAGAGAAAATGATAGTACATCAGTGGTCTATCCAAACCTCTTTAAACCTTAAATGCAAAACGATAAGCAGCTCTATATAAGATGTATCGGTAGGCTCACAATCATTTTAAAGTGTGCAGGGTGATATAAATCTTAATCGACTGAAGACCAGGTGGGAACCATTCATTGGCATATGGTCTTAGTACCGAAATTTCGTTTGATAGATTGCCGAGGTTCTGAGATATTCGTCTCTATGCTGCTTATCATCTGGGTATCATGGTTGTATCTTTTACCGAAAAATAACGGGGACGCAAGTCTAGATCTTCCATGATACTATACATACGTGTACATATCATACTGCATACTGCATTCGACCTCAATAAGTGATAAACAATCACATGTCCATATCAAATAAGTGATAAAATATCACATTTATCCGGGTGTCAAGTTCGTCTCTCTGCTGTACGGAAGTACTGACCTGTTCACGGACTTGCACCTGTGCCCTCATGCATACGAAAATCAAGTTCCTCATCAATAAGTGATTATATCACAAAGGGCTTGTTTTCGAATCAAAATAAGTGAGTATCTCACAATTTATACGGTCAAACAGATGATAATCGGTATACTCACCGGTAAGATGAACTCTCGTGCATACCTTGATACGGGAATGTGTCGTGATGTGGATGAACACCGGTCGGTAAGTATAAATCATACATTAACGTATCCT